>NC_056727.1:985596511-985666511 GCF_019279795.1 Protopterus annectens
CATGTATGCAAACACACTCTCTCTGGGGAAATCTATGTTAAAAGGAAAGCATTTTACATTGCTACATACAAAACCCCTCTTGTTTTCCTGATGAGTGATAGTATATTAAAATTCAAAAAAATAAGAAAGAAAGAAAGAAAGAAAGAAAGAAAGAAAAACTTATCTGAAAATAATTCATTTGACAAATGGGTTACCCAAATGGATATTAAAAAGCTAGCCAAATTCCAAACAGTAACACAGTTACATAAAACTCATTATACCATGCACATGAATGCTTTTCTCAGTTTCTTGGGATTCCTACTATTGCATTTCTGAAGCTTTTTAGCCATTCAGTTTTGCATAGCCAATGACTTCATGAAGAGACACTGTAGGCTTAAAACATAGAAAAAAGGCAAAAGAAAGTATATTCAAAGGAATTGCTTGAGTAAAGGAATATCAAAACTATCAGTAGTCACACAGCCAGTTTCTGAAGGTGATCACAACTACACTTATCCATTAATATAAAGCTTCATAACTGATATACGCAACTATCCTAGTAAACGGTATAGGTTTGTTTTAAATAAAACTGCATGCTACTGAATTTTAAAGTCATAAGCACCCATTGTCCAATGTATGGGAATGCATATTCAGTGGCTGAGTCACATATTGTAAAGAACGAAACAATGTGAATTCCACAATGTAGAGCATCATGGGACAAGTGCATATTCGCATGGTAAACTTGCTGTCTCAAGGGAGATGGCAAAAATTCATGTTTAAACTCTTATCTACACTTAGGTTTCATCATAATGTGCCATTGTTTCTTTCACAGTATTTTTGGCTCCAAAATAAATAAGAATTACTGAGAAATGAATCTCTAATACTTAAATCTGAATGCAGTCTTCATTTCACCATTTGCTAAAAGGCCACAGAAATTTTACTTTTCCAAGGTTGAATGTTAGGCACCATTAACAAATTATTTTTCTCTAGGTTTGATTGACAAAAACATCCTTAAAAAACTAGCTTTATTGTTAAGGTACAAGACAATTTTTATAAAATGTTTTGAGGACTGCAGCTTTGAGTGAAATCAACCATCAAAATCACATCACCAAAGCATTTAATTCCTAAGAATCTCTTTTCTCTGGGGACTAAAGTCACCCACACTATGCATGTAGGGTGGCTATGATTCCCTGCTACACTGTGCTTAAAATATTAACTGTAGCTTTGCTGAATAGTTGAAGATAATGGAAGAAGTCTGCCTTGCTATGCCCAGAAGATTCTAAAGACATTTTTTGTGGAATTTTTCCAAACCACCACGATTTTGACAACCAAAACTTTAATAACTGATCATCGAACTATAGCATAATTTGAAATCCAAACACTAGAAATCTTGCTAAAGAAGATAAAGAAAACTCACTACTGTATTATTAGTATCCCCTTGAATATCGAACTCCCATTGGTTGATTCTTGTGTTGCTGAATGTTAATTGAGCAAAGTCCTTATCAACAAATGCCACTACTGTGCAATTGCTGATAGGAGCTAGACATTATGAGTAGAGATCGTGGTACAGTATGGATTGGGAAAGTCATCCCTTTCCTGACTGTAGTGCGATCTTGGAGTTGGAATATATAGTTAGCAGGGGGTGTGGGGAGTGCAGGGGAGCTTGCTCCCCTGCAAAAGAGTGGATTCCATTGTTGGAGCTAGACTTACCTTAGCTCCTATACAGACTTCACATTTGATATTCAATGTAAATGTCGAATCTGTTGAATTCGTTCATCAGATTTGACATTTACACCTCATTAGATTGCATGGATTTGACATTGTGATTCAACATTAATACAGTTTTTGTTTTTAATGTCAAGATTTTGATTGTAGACTATATATGTTTGTGTGTGTGTGTGTGTGTGTGTGTGTGTGTGTGTGTGTGTGTGTGTATATATATATATATATATATATATATATATATATATATATATATATATATAGGTTCACTTCTAAAGATCATGATCCCACAATCTCGACTGTCAAAATCCCCCTGCAACCTAAATATATAATTCCAAGATCGCTATACAGTGAAGAGAATGGTAATCTAGATCATATACAGTGCAGAACAGGAACATTACCATTCTCTTCACTGTAGTGCGACCTCGGAGTTAATATATTTAATTTGCAGGGGTTGTAGGGGGTGCAGTGGGGCTTGCACCTCCCTGCAAAAACATGATTTTTTTTTTTTTTTTTTTTTGATTTCGAGATTCCACAATCTCGACATTATGGACTCAGGATTTTGACAGTCGAGATTGTTAGATGTCAAGATTTACACACACACACACACACACACATATATATATATATATATATATATATATATATATATATATATATATAAATATATATATGGGTCTGCTTCACATAATTGAACATCCAAATGTTCAACTTTCACATATGGTCAAGACCATATGATCGAACATATGAATGTTCGAAAATGTGAAAAAAAAGAAATAAACAAAAAAAAAAACAACTAAACAGTACTAGTAGGGGGGGAAGCCCCCCTGCACTCCCACATCCCCCGCTATTTAAGTATACCAACTCTGAGATCGCACTACATTGCATAAAAGGGAAATCTTCCCATTCCGCTCTCTATGGATATCCCCATTCAGACCAGTCGAGCTTTTAAAAGTTCAATCATATGGTCTTAGCAATATGAAAGTTGAGCTTTTAAAAGTTCGACCATCTGAAGGGGACCCATTCATATATATATATATATATATATATATATATATATATATATATTGCAAATGAAAGCGCAGTGAAAGGACACAGAGTATTTCAAAAATATTTTGATAAATAAACTTTCATGAGGAGACCTCTGAATCTGTAGCTGTATTTAAGTATTTATGTTTTCAAAGTAGCATGAAAATTGTGATTTTATTTGTGCTGAATGAGGCAGTATTTGCTGATTATTTTTTCTCTGCGTCTTTTTTTTAAGGGGTACTTCTGGCATACTATTTAAAGAGCTTATTTTTCAAATCTTGCCTCATTTCAGAACTGTTTATATAGAAATATATTACCTTAAGCATTCAAAGGTTGTTTGATTAATGAAACAACTGGTATAACCCTTGCAAAACTACTGCATTAAAATAAGGATTTTAATTAAGTAAATATGGTACCCCTTGTAAATACTGAGGTACTGTACACTGTATAGAGCATTCCTAACATTCTTTTAACATTATGTTACCTACTAATAAAATAATGGCTATATTTACGCTAAAGTCTGAACTGCCCCACAGTTAGCATAGTCTGTTGATTTGAGGCACTTTTGTCTTTTGAGCCATTAGAAAGTAAATCTTGACTAGGGACACTCTGATGAAGCTATATTATCTGGTCTTCCAAATAACTTTAAAGGCTGCCCAACTCATCACTTCACAGTGTGATTTCTTTAAAGATGACCTTTTCTCTTGTGATGTCAGTTGAAATTATGTTGAAATAGTGCATGTCCATTAATTGGTTATGATTAAAATTGTCTGAGTCCCAAGATCCTAATGTTTTGCATTTAGCAGGTATTGCAATTTTTGTATAGAAAAGTTATGTCAAAACTGCAGTTGCATAGCTCTGTCATACAATTTCATCATATAACAATACTTGTTTTCACAGATCTCGTTTGTATGTAGATGAGATAGTTTATAACAAAATATTTATGTTTTCAACCCTTCCAACTGTTATGCATCTATAAGTAAAACAAAGCAAAAATGCAAAACATACTGGCTTTAAAGTTGCCTGAGTGTATACCTCAGTTTATTTCCTATATTACTTATTATGTTTCTAAATTTCTTCACAGGTTTTAGAGACCCAAGAAAATGTTACAATTTCTGGAAGTCATAGCAGTTTTCATGCTTGCTCTCAGTTCAGCACATGGAGGAGGATATGCCCAAATGAAGTATGTTAATCCAATGATAAAAGGTCCTCATGGCGGACCACCATTCAGAGAAGGTAAAGGGCAGTATTTAGGTAAGAAAACAAACTCCATAGTATTCATGGTTACAGTTATCAACTCATGTTGCAATACTGCATTTTTAAACAGAGAACTATTCTAAGATAGTCATTGCTGATTAAAGAAAAACTTTTAGCATATCTTAGGCTTTGTAATCCCTAAACAAGAGTACACATGTACAAATATGCAGCAACCAAAACATGTTGCTTCCCAGCTATAGACAAATTCAAACCAGCTTTATCAGTTGCTGGTTACTCAAAACCAGAGAGCAATAATGCGCTACATGGTGGCATTTGCTACCAGTTGTATACCACGCCATTGCTTTTCATTGCTGTCAGGATACCAGACATTGCTTACTGAAGCAAACACTTTTACAGTCCATCCATGACTAAATTAGATTGACCCGCAGTGGTGGTGCTGCAGTATCGTTGTTGCCTCACAGTAAGACGCTGTCCGGTTCGATTCTCAGCTAGAGCGTCTTCTGCGTGGAGACATGCATGAATGGGTGTACCTTCATTGAAGGTTGTGCATCAGGGCTGGTAACTCAGCATGTAAAAATCAACTACCAATCATTAGCGGACCGGAGTTCCGCTGTGGTGACCCCTAGCTGGGAAAAGCCGAAAGACACAACAACAAGACTAAATTAGATTATATATCCAAAGCTTTGATTGCCAGGCTTACAATCCAATGACCTAGACATTTGATTGCTATAATATGATATTCTTATACCTATCATGATTAATTCTGAAGGAAGGTAATGACTGACAATTATATTGGAAATATTTTCCATACTCTTGGAAGGTCCTGTTTAGTGTATCTGGCAATTTTTTCCTTAAAACTACCATTTATTTTCAGTATCTCATTGCCTGACCTGACTTTCATATAGAGCTTTCATACAGAAGTAGATCAGAATTTGTTTTGTAGACTAACTAGTGGTTACTGCTAAACACCCTGTAAAAAAAAAAGAGTTAGAGTTTTCCAACTGTATGGTTTTTCTAGCATGGAATCATTGTACCTTTTCTAATTTTTTTTTTAAGGTGGCATGTTTGAAGGTTGCAGATTGTAATACATCATTCAAATAGTCATTCAGATCAGTAAAGTTTAAACATCCTAGTGTGAGCTTCTAGGCATATACTTTCAGATGAACCCAAAGTAAACATTGCTTTATAGACCTGGCAGAGGCCTCCATTTAATAATCAATAAAACAGTTAGCCAGCCCTCTGATTTTATTACTAAGAATCAATTGTATTTACTAATGGATTGGATGAATGATTGGATCGGATCAATGATGTATAAGGAAGTAGAATGGTAGCCTTGGGGAGACTTTTCATGCCATTTAGAATTAGTTGGCCTATATAATATGGCAGACACACACTGGTCAAAATTTAAATTGTTTTTATCATTACCTGTAAATCTTTAATGGTGTTTTATTTAATTATAAATGCATGTATTTTGCTGTAATAAAACTTATGCCACATTTATTAACATTGCAGGTGAGTTTGTTGCTTGTGCAATAGATATTTATTTGCAAACATTCTTGGAAAACCTTAGCATCTTTTATTAAAGAAATTATTTTAGCCTGTCTGCACTCAGGAACATAGTTAGCTACCCATACTCCATCCCCCACTCATATGTCTAAGAATAGCTCAGAAAGAAATGGGCCGAGTATACAACCATGACGAGCCCCTACAAGCATCCCCTGTTGAAATTGATAGGTAAACCCACCCACCCCCGACTTGTTGTGTCCTGTTACTTAACCAGTGTTTTTCTCATTGAATTATATATGGATTGGCACTTCCTGCTTTCATTTTATCACTCATTCCTTTATGTAGAATAAGGTTGGAAGTTAAGTCCCCTGTGTTGTTGTTGCCTTTTGGCTTTTCCCGGTTAGGGGTCCCTTGTATCATTTTGAATAATCTTCATAATTGCCTTGTTTTTGCATAAAGTTCTGGAAAAGGTGATGATCTGAAATTGTTTGAGTCTGTTATGACTTTCTTTTTACAAACTGCTGCCAGTCCAGTCAGTCACCATAGGTCAGGACTATGCCTGCATACTAACGTTTTGGTTAATAAGATATTTATGGACTTAGATTCTGTGTATGAAACTAATAAGTATGTTGTCTTCTCTCATGGGACTTCAGGCATTAATTTTACTTGCAGCACAAGTTATAATGTCTGCAGTTATATAAGAAATGTAAAGCATTATCACTTCATGACACTGACAACAATGGAAGAAACACCCCCTTGACATATTCAGCAAGTATTACTTTAATGTACCTTTTTAACTTTGAACAGTATGGTGTTACCCTTATGTCTAGTGGCAAATTCTGTAAGGCCACATTTTTGAAGTACTAAATATAAAGGAAGTGCATTGAACTGTAACCATGGTAGCCTACTACAAACTTCTGGGAGTTGTCCACATGATTTACCAAGAATTACGTGGCCTTACTCCATGTCTTGAATTGTGCTGCTTCTGGCCTTTTGTGCAAGTTGTTGCTGTCTGGATAAGGTAGTCATCCATCCTACAATTCCCAGTCTTTGCTGTTACTACACAACAAGAATTTGTAAAATGACTTCTTCTATGCATTTATAGTTTGGAGTTCTCCAGCTGTGTAGCATATAAAGGACAGTGTATGCCATGTCTCTGTAGTGATGGTGTAAATATGGGTCATTCATGTGGAAAACATGGCAGTAACTTTTGCTGAGAAGTCAGAGATGTAAATTTACCACTAATTTTGTGATCCAGGTGAATGGTTTGATGAAAAAAAATGGCACAATATCAAGGCTTTAACTGCAATGTTAATCTACACCTTTAGCATGTTATATCATTAACAGTATAAGTGTTAGGTCTCGGATATATATTAATGTAGATTTAGTCATGTATTTGTATATGATCAGTCTGAATGGTCAAGGCCAGATAGATTTCTGCAGACATTACATAACAGCATCAGATGTTTCTACTTCCTACATTGTAAAGAGGCTTTGTTTTGTAAACAAGACATGTATGCTCTTACAAAAAGTTATTCTAAGGAAAACATCTAGTGCAACTGTGCAGTTGTGTAAATGTCACAAAGTTACTGCCCCAAGAACATTACATCTCCTTACTCTGCTAATTTTGCTGTCAAAATTGACTGGCGCTCAAATAATAATAATAATAATAATAATAATAATAATAATAATAATATTATTATTATTATTATTATTATTATTATTAGCGTGGTGGTGCAGCGGTAGCATTGTCACCTCACAGCAAGAGGTTCTCCCGTTCGATTCTCGGCTGGAGCGCCTTCTGTGTGGAATCTGCATGTCCTCCCCGCGGTGGAGTGGAGTTCGAAAGACATGCATAAAATGGGAGTGCCTTCATTGAAGGTTGAGCGTAAGGCTGGTGACTCAGCACCATAAAAATTTACTGCCATTGGTGGTCCGTAGTTCCACTGTGGTGACCCCTAACCGGGAAAAGCCGAAAAGAAGAAGATTATTATTATTACTATTATTATTATTATTATTATTATTATTATTATATTGCAGGGTAAGGTGTAGAAATATATATATATATATATATATATATATATATATATATATATATATATATATATATATATATATATAAACTGCTTGAATGTCTCATAGTAAAATAGAATCAGTACATAGTACATAACATATAACTATAACTCCATGGTAACATTGAAAGAGTCCCTATTTTTATAATTTTCTGATCAAAAAAGTAACGTTATTGCAATTGGTGCTCAAGTAACATATAAAAAGTTAGACAAAGTTTCAACTCTTGTGTTTTAATGACCTACCTTTGATTTCAAACCCATGTATCAGATATTGCTTTGCAGCCTATACAAGTGATGCTGTGAGTATAAGAATGCACATAAGAAGCTCTTCTCCCTCATTGATATGTTATATAGTTACTATAAAGAATTTTGAAACTATAAATATTGTATTTGGTGACTCAGCATGGCATTACATGGTATTATAAACACTCCAGGCTTCAGTGACAGTTTAATAAATTAACTTCCTTCATTATGTGCTCTCTTAATATAAAGTGAAGTAGTATATCTGTTTGCACAATCATGCAATCAAATGTCAATTTATTTACATGTACTGTACAATATAAATTAATAGAAAAAATAACAGCTTTAAGGCCAAATGAAAAGACAGTAGCAGCTGAAAAGATAGCAGCGCAATGTAGTAGAATGGAACAAGATTCACATGCGGAGTAATTTTCTAATGCAGTTTTATAGTGCACATGGATAATTACTGCTGATATATTGTGTGGAAGCTTAAAGCACTATAAATAGGCATCTTGAAACTAAATGCAGAGAACTGCTCTGAGTGTATAATGCTGACTTGATCTATAACTGTAAAGTGGAAGTGATGAGGGTTATACAATGTGTAGTTGAGCACTATGGTTGTAATGAAAATGTGAAATGTGGTAACAAAAATGTTAAGTGTGGAATACTACTCTCCCTGCAGTTTTCTCACTGACTATATAAACAGGTTAAAGGAATTAACAATAGTTTATTACAACATTCACATATAGATGGCAGCAAGATGCAATGGAACTTTCACCTGTGCAGCAGGACCCTGTACCCCTAATTTGGTGTCTGCATTGCATATGTTTACTGAAATCTGTGAAAAACAAAATAGGGCTTTACTGAATGCTAAAATAACTTTTAAGTGGTATAATATCACTCTTACAGGAAAGTCTACCTTTTTTAGATAAAGAACCTGAATCAATCAGTATAATGAAAGCAGACAAGGGGAGTGGAGTTGTAGTTATGGATCATTTATGAAGGGAAACTAATTGAACATTTGTATGATTCTGCTTGTTATGAGGTAGTTCCTAAGCCTGAAATGTTAAGGCAATATACATAAAATCACAATTGTCTGTTGGAATTGCTTGATCAAGGTTGTATTAATTTTAATATTTATAATTATTTGAATGTAGCTCATCTGTATATTGTAAGATCCTTGGAATTTCGAAGATGCTTAAAAATATAAGTGTTCTGCCTTTCAGGCCAATTGTGGCAGCAGAACGTAGTAAAACTGAACACATTTCTGTTTATTTAGACAAAATATTGAATCCTATTGTTCAGTCCACCAAGTTCTATTAAAAGGATTCTTGGGTTTGTTTCAATCTCCTGTATAAACATTGGTTCTGAGTCCTATTTGTCAAACAATCTATCGAAAGTTCATTTACACAAATTTTTATCCAGGGATAAAAAAAAACATGTTAGCCATCATCGGGAATTTGTCCTTTTTCCCACTGTAGTGCAATCTCAGAGTTGGTATATTTAATTGGGGGTGCAGCCCCCCACCTGGTTGGATTTTAAATAATGTGTTTTTCTTGTGACAGTCATTAGGTTGGCCCAAATTTTTTTCCCTGGGAAAACAATTCTCATAAATGAACATTCAACAGCTTTAGCTTTTGCTGGATTAAGTTTGATGAACAGGGATTCAAAGGCTAGTCACTTTGATGAAGCGATATAGACCTGGTTCTGAAACATTCATGGTCACATTAGATGTCAAATCTGTATATAACAGTAAGATACCGAATACTGGTATACATTTTGTTAGAGCTTATTTAAGCAAATATAGTGATATGGATTCAACAAATATTAACACAAAATGTTTGTTTTTGGATTTGGTGTTAACTAACAATTTTTTCATATTTCAAAAAATAAATTTATCACCAAGTCAAAGGTGTAGTCATGGGAGCTTGTTTTGCCCCAGCTATAGTGATGAGTTGATGGGAGTATGAGTTTTGTTGGCCATTGATTGTTATAAGTATATTTCATTTTTATATGAGATACACTGATGATTTTTTTGTAGAATGGCACAGAAACAGATATTGGGATTTTTTTGAGAGCTATAAACAACAGTATTAGTTTTGTATGTTTAATTTTGTGTAGTAAAGATAAAACTGTATATTCCTTTGGACTTACAACTGGTGTTAGATATTGATAATAAGTGTTTTTACGGCAATATATTCAGGATAAAGACATTTGTCAATTATTATTTATGCTTTAACAATCAACATCCTTATTATATGAAGTGGTACGTAGTTAGATGACAATTTATCAGACATAGTAGAATCATCAATGATGATGATGTATTTCAGAAAGAATGTGATTTCTCTCAGATATTTATTGTTGGTTAGAAGGTACTATGCCGGTAAGTTAGATGAAATCATTGGTGAAGTTAGTGAAAATAGGAGTTCTAAATTTTCACCTACTGTACTGACAGGTTTCATTCCAAAGTATAAAACGTTTACAGATAATATTTTTATGAGGACATTCCCTATTCCAATCAGTCAGGATGCCAGTTTTATTAGAAATATGATCACAAATAATTGAAAGATTATTAAATGCAATCATGAGTTGATTAAAGTTTTGTTAAGGTTCTGGGCTTATGTCCTAACTTTTATTTTAACAAAACTAAAAATCTAAAAAATATCTGTTGGTTCAATTAGTTTCAAACAGAATTTATGTATTTTTGCAACATATTCCTGTAAGGATTATAAAATGTGTAGATTCATTAACTGTGCCCAAAATTTAGTTTTAAAATACACAGGGTATGAGATTTTTGCTAAAAATGATATAATTGTATATCTATGTTGTTTATTTAGCCACCTGTTGTTTATGTGAGAGCTTCTAAGTAGGTAAAAGTACTAGAATGCTGTCATAAAGAATACATGAACACAGGTTGCTCATAGTTAACAGTGATTATTCAAATACATTAATTAAACATAAATCTAATTGTATATAATTTAAAAAATTTACTTATTTGGCAATTAATCAAGTATTAACTGATTTTAACATGGGCAATGTGAATAACTTACTGGAGGTCAAGGAGAAGGAATGGCAGCTTTTGCTAACAACAAATAGTCTAGGAATAAATAAACGTGCAATAATGAAATGCATTTTATCAGCGTAATATTTGTGTGGGTTTGTTTTCATGCTCGTATGTGTATTTATATATTTATGTGAATATATATTTAAGTGGCATCAGCATAATCATTAGAGATGTGATTTTTTTCATGTTTTTTGTATTTAAATGGTTTCTGAATACTTCTATAAAGGTTCAGATGAAGTTGTGTTTAAAATAAAAAGAACAAAAGTGCTTACAAAGTTTTTCACCGTAATGTACCATCGTCTTTTAGTGTTTACTGTTGTTCTTGCCTTTTTTTTTTTTTTTTTGGAATTTGCTGTCATTAAGGACTACAGCTGTTATCCTGTAAAATTATTTCTGTCCATGGGGAGGCTGTGATATTTTTTAAGCAATACGTAGAAGCTGGTTTATATGAATATGGGCAGGAATTATTCCCTGCTGTGGAACATAAAGAAATGCAACAATAATTTCTACAAACAATGATTTGTCTCCTTTATTAAAGATAATGACACTGGTAATTGTTATGTGTTGCAGAGTTCCTGACATTCCAGATTCATAGAATGACCTGTTGGAGCTAAACTAGTCATTACTCACCTTCAGCTCTAAAGACTTCATACCATCTGTTTCCGTAGCTTTGTTGCATATTGCTGCAACTTATTTCTCTGTATGTAGGAAGAATGGCAAGAGATTATCTTCTAGTGTGGGGGTCATCACTAGTACAATTTAATTCTTAACCTCTTGACAAGTAACAAGGGAGGAAGAAGAGGAAGAAAAGCAAAAACAGTATCAATGATTCCGTTACTTAAGGACAAGAGCGTGGTATGTTAACTGGGACAACATGATAAATGGTCAAGAAAAGGAGTTTTTCCTCTGTAGAACGAAGTTGTGTATAGCAGCTAAGGGATTCTAGTCAATGTAGGCATTTGTTGCAACACATATCCTGAGGGGGGGAACTAGACAAATGAATAAAACATTCCAAACCACCAAGCAAAAAGAAGCCAAGTAGACCAAAATGACCAAGACCAGTGTTTCAAGAAGCACAAACTTAATGAACTCACAAACTCTCTAGCACTTCAGCATACAATCCTTCCAAGAGATATAAATAATAAAACATCTTTATTTTATTTTTTAAAATTTTCAGAGAAAAAAGAACACAAAGGGCCAGATTCGTTAACTCCTACGCTAAGTATACACCATTTGTATATAAGACCATCTCTACCACATATTTATTTGCTTTCCTGTCACTCAGAAAGATTACACTAAGTGTACATGTAGTCTACACTTTGTAGTAACCTTTATGAATCCCCCTAAATATTTAAGGCTGCAAGAAAATCAGTAGGAAAACTAAAATAAAGAGGAGGAAGGTGTGAGGGGGAAACTAAAATAAAGAGGAAGAAGGTGTGAGTTATGCTTGCTTTGTCTGTTCTCTCAGAATGGTACACACTTAGTGTAGACATGAATGAGTTCCAGGGCTTGTCTTTGTCTGATGAAAAGGATAATCTACTTATTTTTCTTAATACTAGAAGAATAGTGCAGCAAGCAAGAAAGTTATATTTTAAATAAGGAGTGTACATTGCCAGCAATAAAAATCATAGTATATAGGCACTAGAAACGGAAATGTAATACAGATTCTAGAGCTATTCGTATGCTACAAATGTTCTCCAAGGTGGAATGTGTCATTTCTCTTCTTCTCCCCTCTCTACACAAATTCACCTTCTTCACACTTCAACGCACTCTATTAAAATGAGAGAAAATTATTTAGAAAAAAAGATTATATATATATATATATATTTATTTTTTTTTTTTTTTTGCAGAGTCCAGTTAATCGTGAAATCTACTGACTAGCCTGTTAGCATAACATTTACTTATTTCTGCTTTTGCTTTGTTTCCCTCACTCAGCATACATTCAGACTTATTGCATCCACAGAACTAAGCACATTGCAATATTAAATACAACACAGATGCAGAGAATAGTGTGTCATATAAAACAGTAAGTTAAGTCCTATGAGATTTCAAATCTATTCATTGATTATAAGGTTTCCTGAATGACCCATGAAAGGTACTTGTGGAGGCACTTTGTGAAACTACATACATGCAAAGATATATTTTCACATAGTTACCATGATAGTGAATTCTGCACCTCAAGACATCATGGAAAAAAGATATTACTCAGAAAACTCAAAACTAAATGTAAGAATTTATTAACTTTATTATCTTTAAATTCAGATTTTTTTTCCTCTTTCACCTTTGTGTACTGGTATAAGTCCCAGCATACACTAGTACAGTGGTTGTAAGTATCTCTCTCTCTTTGTCTCTCTCACTTTCTTCAGAACCACACAAACATTGTCTTCTAGGATGAAATAAAGCTTTATTGCATCATTTCCATAATCACTGCAGTCAGTATGTTATAGTGCACATGCCACAGTTCATCGTTATGACTTTGGAAGTACAATATAAAAGAACTGTTAATTATTTTAATAAATACACATTCCTTATTCTCATTCAGCCTGAAAGGAGACGGAAACATAATCATCAGATAAGACCTGAAATATAATGTGCAATAAAAAAGGAGAGGCCACAATGTCTTGTAGAATTAAGAATAAATAAATAAACTAAACAATGAAAGGATCTCTCCTCTCAGTGATCACATTTGCTCCTCTTCTAATTCAGAGAAGAAGAAGAACATTGAGTTATTTTTAAAGATATGCTTACTATAACAGTGTCCCTTAAAGCAGAGTTTGCTAGAACAGCAACTCGTAATATCTGATTATACACATAACTGATGTTTTTACCTTGCCATAAATTATAAAAAAAAAACAGTAGTGGGTGTTTCACAGCAAAGCCCTATTGCAGGTCTCATACTGAGTAGGCACTGACAGAGGGAGGGTCATGACTCCATAATGTATCCTGCATCCTTGCATGTTTTGCAAAATTTAGAATTACCTTAGAAAGTAACTAATACCTTTGTTTACCACTATAAATCAGTGAATTTTATAGCAACCAATAATAAATGTAAACATATTTCTACACTTCTGAAGTACATGAAGTCTTTTTCAGAAACAAACAAAGCATGCCTTGATAGGTACCTACCTGAGACTGACATGGGTACTTACACAGGGCATTGCATAATGTACATAAACAGCAATCTTACTAGTTGTTCTATACAAATGATTCAACAAAATAAATAATTTTATCCTATAGGTTTGGCTAACAACCACAAGGGCCTTTTTAAGCCTAGCCATGCATCCCAAATCTCTGTTATGGTACCCTTGATAAGTGTAAGCAAGGGCTTGGGAGATGAAACATTTACAAGCAGGGACGTGGGAGATAAACCATTTACAGGTTACCTGTCTCCATTAGAGGCATAGGTGCCAAGCTAGGGATGAATTCCTGTTGCCCTTATAATTGTTCAAGTTACACTTGAATTGGGTTAAGGAGGAACTCTGCTTCATGTATATGGGGAGCCTGTTCCAGAGATGGGGTAGTCTCTGGGATACATGCTTGTCTGTTCAGCAGGTCTTATTTATATCATAGGCAAGGTTTAAGTCTTTACAATGGGTAATTCTGGTGTTAGTTGTTTTGTGGATATGCAGGAGGTCCATCAGAGTGGGGTCTGACAATGCCCCATATGCCAGGCATAGATCTCCCCCCTCAACAGCCTGTAGGAGACAGAAAACAGGGATAGGGCATTGAGGTGGTCTACATAGGACATTTTACTTACTCCCTGAATTCATTTAGTGAGGAACCTCTGTGGACATTCCATTTGTTGGATATGCCAGGTTAGGTACATACCAAAGGGGGTATTGTACTGAATGATATGTCTGATGAATGCTGAATACAGTGGAACAATGACTTCCTTGGACCTAGATGCCATATCTTTGTTTATAAGCTACACAACATAAAATGATTTCCTCACTACTGTAGACATGTAATAGTCAAACATTCAGAAACTAAAAGATAGCCCACTGCACAGCTGATCAAAGAATGTAAAACAAAACTTTTAATAAGCAGGCACAAAAGATAAAATGTTAAAACAATAAAAGTAGTAGTTATTGTAGTTGGTAAGCACTATCACAGCCAATACAGATGCCTCTTCAGACCATGAAATCAGCTAACTGCTACGTAACATTTTATAGTGAATTAAATACAAAGTAACCACTGGGATTATCTGAACAAATCATGGGAAAGTAAATATGGTTTTAAAGAAACACTTTAGTTCAAACCATAACCTTTATCTGATTGAAAGGAAATGATCCATTCCTTCAATCAGATAAAGGTTGCGGTGTGAATGAAAGTGTTTCTTTAAAACTGTGATACTGAAGAAAAGCTGACAGAAACACTAGGTCAAGTTTTAACTGAGGAGGCAAAATTAAAATGTCCACAGTTGCTCAGCTGGCACAGTGTAGAACTTGCTGGCCTAGCAGCTATAACAATAAAAGTGTGCCATTGCTATAAAGGGTCAGTTACATGTCCATGCACTTCAGGCTCCATTATTATAAACATTAGGAATTTTTGGATATAGTTAGCCACTTAGATCTGTGAACATTGTCTCTACATCAGCCAATAGGAGATTAGATAAATATTGATGGCTAGCAAGACTCTGCTGTCAAAAAAGGATGAAAGCGTAGCATCTCCATATTTTTGTTTTTGCTTTTCTTTCTTTCTTTTCCACCCCAAGCAGTGTTTTCTGTTCTGCAGTACTTCTAGTGTCTTCTGTTTTCCCTATCCACCTCCATATGTGAGTCTCCTGACTTTAGCCACTTCCTGTTTATGTAGTTATTCAGGATTGCAGTTTCACCAAAGTGCCTCAGTCTAAATGCAAAAATGTACAGCCTAGTATTTGGCAAAAAAGCTACCCCCATGCAATATGTTATACATGCTACTCATTTTCACATATATATAGTCGTAAGAGACGTAGGTTCTTCTGTGGACAACTTATTCTCTTCTGAGCATTATGTTTCCACCACCATTAGGAATTCCATTTATATGAACTAGTTAATTCTGAAGGTAATATCTTCAAGATCGATATAAGTTATCCTACCATTATTCTTTTCCATTATCAGACCCCTCATTGCATACAGTGCCCCCTTTTGTATGTACAAATCCATGCATATTGCTCAAGTGGAAAGGCCCCCAAAGATTTTTAACCAAGAAAATGAAAGGCCGTAAACCTTTTACTATCAATGTGAACCAGGCTTGTTTGTGAAACACTAGTGACTAATATGCATTTATGTGGTCAGTAATATGTGATAGACCAGCTTTTTGACAGTGGTCACTTCAGTGCAAGTTCGTAACAGAGATGCCTCTGAATTCATATATATCTTCAACTCAGCATATCAGCTTCTGGATGGTGTCTTGACCTAGTATCAGTCGTTGTATATTATAAAGATGAATGTTCAAGTTGTTGAAAACCTAAATGTCGACAGCTAAACAGCGAAAACTGAAAACCATGAACGGCCACTTCTACAAATTTATTTCACAGGGAAAAAAATGTTCTTGGCCGTTAATGGGAATTTGCCCTTTTCCCTGATGTAGAACAATCTTGGAGTTGGTATATTTAGTTAGGAGGGGTGTGGCTGGCACAGCCCCCCCACATTGTGGGCTGTGGGGGGTGAAGCCCTCCACTTGATTAGGGTTGAAAGTTTGTTTTACTGAGCGTCGGCCTCGGAAGTGGCCATTCATGGTTTTCAGCTTTCACTGTTTAGGTGTCGGCGTTTAGATGTTCAACAACCTGAATGTTCATCTTTATAATATAGACCCATATTGACAATCATGTGATTTTAAAACAAAATTTAGAGCTTTCAGTACCTTCTCATGGTGCCCCAGAGAGAAATGCATCATGCATGGCGCATTGAGCCTTAAATTCAGTATACTCCTCATGTTGTCAGTGTCCTGAAAATGGGACTCAGATATCTATGCAGATGCTGCAAAGTAGGACAGAGTATGGATGTTTATCAACTCAACAAACAGGTAGGGTGACAACCACAGAAAAAGGAAGACAGCAAGAGAATGGAGAAAAGTAGTCTGTGAACAATGTAGATGCATAGGGAAGTTTCTACCCAGACAAAAGGATACACAAAAATAAAGAGACGCATCTTGAAAGTGGCAGACTGGGTGTGTTGCAGCTGCACAGGGCAGACTGCACCAAAGAAGAGGCACCCACAGTGATAAGTGAAGTGAGAAGAGCAGCCTCTGCACCCTGGCGGTGCTGTTAATATATGTACATGTCAAAAACTGCAATTAGCATATCTTGTGCCCTGTGCAGATCCACAAACTGGTGCCTAAAAGAAAGTAAATCTCTTAGCTGCTCCTGCAACTCTAGCAAGCTGCTTACTAAAACTGTAACAAGCAGCTTGCTAAAGTTACTACTACACACATCCACTGCACAATGATTTCATCAGTTCTCAAGCCGAGCTATGAATATAGTATTGGCATTCATAAATCAAAGCTGATGCTACAATTCCGCACCTGACACCTACCAATTTCAGTCCCTGACAGCTTACATCTTGGCCAGCTGCTCCCTTTCCCCTTTCCTAATTATGGCTCTACTTGTCAAGGAGTTTTAATTATAATGTTCGGAATGAGCACTGGCAGTAGCTGCTTCCTTGTGGCAGTGTGTTCAGTGCTGTGGTTTGTAACTGTTGTGTGAATATTAATACACTTTCTGTAATTCTGTCTGTATTGTTTCATGCCCCTCTGTGAGCTTGTGGTGACATCCAAGCGTTGCTCGGCCTGCTTTTGTGGGAGCTGCTACTGCAACTTCTTTACCAGCTGTTTTACCTGAACAGGCAGCAGAGTGGCTACTAACTGGTTAGTAGACCTCAGTAACTGTGCTGTGATGCCATTTCAGGTGATGGCTTGGGTGCGATGTGTAACTGTTTGCATTCTGTGTTAACAAAGTTATTGATGGTGTTTTGTCTATTTGCATTTATTCTGCCCACAGTCTGCCAATGTGGTATTCATTAACTGGTTGATTCTACAACATTGTTATGCTACTGTTTGCAAATGAAATGCATGTTAGCTGCTCCAGGCTTTTTTGTACAATCGCCCTATGAACTATGCACTATTTCAGTGAGTCCCTTTTGGATTGTCTTCATACATCTCAACTTGATCAAGAATTCAGGACAAAGCCAAATATAATGGGGAGACAAAGGCCAGAAATCAGGGACTATTTATAAATATTACTCTAATTCACATAAAAAATTAATAGAATGATACAATGTACATCTGCATGAATTTTTTGACGATAGGAGTTACATTTCTGTGAGATTGTGTCAGTATCTTAGTTGCTCCTTGTGGCCTGGCTTTGACTGATTTGATAGCCATCTAGATACAGAAAGCTTCTATAAGTATACTTTTTTGCACTTAATCTGTTTCAGTGATAGTTAACAAAACTGGGCTGCATTTATTTATTTGCTTGATATTGCCGGTGTCTGTGTCTGCATTTTTTTTTCTGTTTTAGTAATAGTTAAAAAAACTGTGCTGCATTTATTTATTTGCTTGAGATAGCTTTTCTCAGTGTCTGAATTTTGTTTTTCTCTTTTACTGATAGTTAACAAAACTGTACTGCATTTATTTATTTGCTTGATATTTCGGGTCACTGTCTGGATTCTGTTCAGCCGGTTTCATAAGTTGAAAGTTGGTTAACTTTCTGTTGAAGCCAGCCTATCCAAGGTGTAAGCACAGCTTTTTGTGTTATCTGATTCCCCGAGGCTCTAAAAGGGTCAGTCCCAGGGATTTTCTGTTTTGATTCAGCCCTTGTTTACATTTCAGGTTTGCCTTTCTGAGCATGCTCATGTTTGCCTGGGGGGGCCTGAAGGAAGTTTCAAAGGTGTTAGCCAAATTCCATTTCAAACTGCAGCTGTACTGACAACAGCTCTCCCTGTGAGCCATTCATTAGTTTAATCTGTGCATTTTACCCATTGAGAAAAGTAGCCTTTCAGGCATTTTATGACCTGACTGCTGCTGCTACTCTAGAAAGCACATCAGTAATGCAAGGCTTTTAAAACGTTAGTAAACAAGAGTTTTTTGTTTCTTTCATCTCATATTTTGTTCTGTGGTGATTGCAAATCCTACCCATCTACAACAGTTTTATGACATCGCTTCTGCCTATAGAAAGCATCTGAGTCAGGCAAACAATAGTGGAAACCATATTTCTCTCTTTCATATTTTACTGTATTCTGATTTTTGAATACTAGCCTGGTGTAGCGACTTTCTGACCTGCTTGTAATTCCATAGAAAGCAAGTGTCTGGCAGAAGGTTGGACCATTAGTAGACACACTCTTCTGTTTTATATGTGCTGATTTCTGAAAACTACTAGACAAATGGACTATTTTTTATATGAGTGGGCTACTTGTATATCTAAAGAAGCATGAGTGATGCAAAATTTAAAAATTAGTCTACACTGATGTCCCTTTTTCCTGGCACAGCTTGCTTTACTTTAAATATGAGCCAGTACCCGAGGGCATAGTTCGCCAATCCAATGTAAGTCAGAGAAGAACTCAAATTCAAAGGATTTACAGGATATTTAAAAGTAAAATGACACTGTGGGTGGGAATGACCAAAAGCTTGTGTTAAACTGTTACTTTCAATGGGTGAGATTACTTTAGATGTACGTGTCAGGAAGTTCAGCAGATAGGTAGTGTTAGAGTGCGTGAGTGCATGCATGTATGTGTGCGTGTGATTGCATATAGAGGCATGAGTGGTGTCAGGTGAATGTGTGCATTTGTGACAAGTGTCTGTGACTGCCTGGGTAGGGGAGTTAGTTAAGGGGATATGTAGTGTAGGTGTGTGTGTGTGGGGGGTAAATGGGTGAGAGTGTGCACGAGTACAATCAGGTGAGAGGAGGTGTTTGATGAACAGAGAGTGTCTGGACAAAGCCAAATATAATGGGGGAGAAAAAGGTTGAAAATCGGTGACAATTTATTAATATTGTTCTAATTCACGTACAAAAATGACTAGAACAGAAGGTGAGTTTGGGTGGGTGGGGAGCCTGCCATACCTCTTAACTTCTCATAGACTAATGACCAGTGGATATAATGGTCTGAAACTAGGCCAAAGGGAAAATTATCTTCCATTTTAATCACCAGAAATGTATGAGAACAATTGGTTTTGCAGCACAAAAGATATATATATATATATATATATATATATATATATATATATATATATATATATATATATATATATATAGGTTCATAGGTTCATACTAGGCTATCTGCCCTAGGGCATTTATAAGCCTAGCCAGAATGTGTTTGGCTTTCGCCACCCATTTTAAATTTATTTTGCTATGCCCTTTTTCGATACCCGGGGTAAACCTACGATCTCCCATCCACTCATCAAGATTCCTCTTGAAGAGAGTCAATGAGGGACTCTGCCTAACCTGGACTGGGATTTTATTCCAGAGTGAAGGGAGCCTCTGGGTTATGAATCTGTCCCTCCAGCATGTCCTATTTATTTCAGTGCTGAGGTTCAAGTCTCTCGAGCGCGTAGCTCGATGGGATTTGGATTTTCTGAGGTGCAGCATGTCCATTAATTCCGGGTTGGACATGGCTTTATACGTCAGGCACAGATCGCCTCTGAACAGGCGGTATGCCACTGAGTAGAGCTGGAGTTTCTTTAACCGGGCAGCATATGGCATCTGTTTGAGCCCTTTGATCCTCTTGGTGAGGTACTTTTGGGGTCTTTCCAGTTGCTGCAGGTGTCTGGTAAGGTACATCCCAAAAGGGGCATTGTACTCAATTATGGGCCTGATGAGGGATGAGTAAAGAGGCACGATGACGTCCCCTGATCTAGATGTGAATCCCTTCATGATTAGGTGGGCTATATAAAATGTTTTTCTAACCACTTTGGCCACATGGTTGTCAAATGAGAGATTGCTATCAACTTGGGAGGTCCCTAATTACTTCTTCTGTACTTAATGGATTACCACCTATGTGGTAATTTGTGGGCACTTTGTTTTTGCCAAAGGGGATGACTATACACTTTTGGCATTTAGCTTGAGGCCATGGCACTGGCACCAGTTGTCTGTTTCTATGAGGCCCTTTTGAAGGATGCTTGTGTCGGCTGGAGAGTCGATTATGGCACCCAGTTTGCAGTCATCTGCGAACTTGGTCAGCCACAGTCCTTCCATGTTGGCCTGTACCTCCGAGAAATATATACTGAACAAGAGAGGTCCCAGGACTGAGCCTTGTGGGACACCACTTGTAACTGGTTTGGAGTCTGACATGGCTCCAGCAATTCTAACCATGTGGGTTCTGTCCTTGAGCCAGTTTGCAATCCATCTAGTGGCATAGGGGTTTATATTTAAGCTGGTGAGCCTATCTATAATGCCCGAGTGGGGTATTGTATTGAAGGCTTTTGTGAGGTCCAGGTAGGCTGTGTGGACCACCTTCCCCTCGTCAATGGCCTTGGTGACTGTTTCAAAGAAATCAACCAGGTTTAAGAGGCAGGATCTGCCCTTAACAAAGCTGAACTGGGTAGGATCCAGTGTTTGTAGGTCCCCAATATCTTTATTTATGAGGTCCATGATGATCCTTTCCATAGCTTTGCAGACCAAGCTAGTCAGGCTTATGGGGCGATAGTTTCCAGGATCCGTTGAGGCACCACCTTTATGGAGAGGGACCACTGTTGCTGTACGCCACTCTTTGGGCACATATCCTGTAGTAAGGCTGAGATTGAACAGTAGTTTTATGTTTGGGTTTAGCTCTTCTTTGAGTTCATGTAGGACGCAGCCCAGGACACCATCTGGTCCCATTGATGCTGGGTTTTTTGCTTTGGAGAGAGCGGCTCTTACCTGAGCATCTGAGATGTCAGGGGGGCAGCACTCTGCTGGGATAGATATTTGCCCTTTTGGTGGGGAGGGGGGGATTTGCGCTGAACCTGTCAGCTAGGATGTTGGCAATGTCTGTGGGTTCGGTGTATTTTTTGTCATTTTGGACTAATTCTGAGCATATCTGGGAATTACCACCCAGGTTCCTAACATAACTAAAGAAAGCCTTGTGATTATCCTTAGTGTCCTGTGCAATTTTTCTCTCGAAGCTGGCCTTAGACAATTTTATGTGTGCCCGTAGTTTTTTGCTAATACTTTGCTTTATCATTTAGTAGCTTCCTCCTTCTATTGTATAGTTTGTTTATGGCTGGGGTCCACCAGACAGGACGTCTGCCTTTGGAGGATTGGGTCTTGGTTTTATTTGGGATCGCATGATCCATGCATTCCTGAAGGTGTTCATAGAATGCGTTTATAAAGGATTCTGCAGTCTGGGCTGTATTTTCCACAGGCCCGGGGGCTTTGAAGGATTCCACCTCAGTTTTGAGGAGTGTAAAATTTGCTTTAGAGAAGTTTTTCACTGTGGTTTTCTGGGCAGGGGGTGGGGTCGGGATGTGAATATCCAGTGAGATTAGTTTATGGTCTGATCTTACCAGTGAGGGATACACTTCTGGTCTGGAGCATAGAGTCCCCATGTTGGTGATGATCAGGTCCAGTATGTTTTCCCCTCTTGTGGGAGTGGTAACAAGTTGTTCCATAGCATTTGAGTTTATAAATTCTAGGAACCTTTGGGCTAGGGTGTTGGAGCTAGAGTAATGCTCCCAGTCTATGTTTGGGTAGTTGAAGTCGCCCAATATAATGGTGTTTGGAGAGACCTTCATATTTTCCAGTGTTCTCAGGAAGGCCGAGTGGGGTTCCTGGGCTTGGGAGGGTGGTCTGTAGCAGGCTATAAACTGGAAGGCAGTTTTACCCACTGTTAGTTGCACATGGATAGTCTCTGATGCTTCGTGCTTTGCCACCAACCTGGAGGTGTGGGTATCTTTGATGAATATCGATACTCCCCTCCTTTTGTGGTTCAGTCCAAGTTTTGGGGCGAAAAGCATGGTATGAGGTATAACCTGGTAGTGCTGGGGTGCTCCGGGAGCCCTGAACCAGGTTTCTGTTACTGCACAGATATCGATGTTCTCCATGCTAAGGAGAGTTTGAGTGCGTGCATCTTGAGGTTTAGACTTCTGGCGTTGAGTAGCATTACTCTTAGTTTCTTATCCCTTGTGATACCTATGGATGTGGGTTTGTCTTTTGAGCCTTGCCTAAAAAGGCACTATGGGGTAGCAAGAGCCTTTGCCAATATCCAAGCCCAGGGGTGACAGGTGCAAGCCGTCCCTAGCGAAGCATCGTGGCTTGTCGAGCATATCATCCCAAGCTGACAGGCATTGGATCCCCTTTGAATGACACCAGTACTTAAGCCAATTGTTGAAATTGATCATCTTGTCTTCATATTGTAGCATCATTCTTGGTGAGGGTAAGATGCTACTCAAGGTCAGGGTCATACCGGCCTGAGCTACATGCTCAGAGAGCTCCTTTATGTCTCTTTTCATGTAGTCCAGGGAGGTACGTCTCAGGTCATTCACACCAGCATGGACAATGACTGAGTCATATTTGTACTTGCCTTGGAGTGACCTGAGTGCTTGTGTTATGTGGCGGATCCTAGCACCCGACAGGCTGCTCACCGTGACCCTCTCCTTGTTCAGCCTGGTGAGAGGGACGTCAGTGTGCCTGACAATAGAGTCACCTATTACAAGTGTATCAGGTGTGTTGTTTAGTCTTAAGGGCTGTGACTGTTTGGCACACTGGCTTTGTGAGATATGTGTTGCATGTGTTTTGTTTTGGGGTAGCGGCTGCTTGGGTGTCTGCTTTGGAGGTCTCTGCTGCTTCGGCAGATCTTTATTTAGAGCCTCAGTATGTTTTTGTGTGATTATGTGTTTGGTTTGCTGTCGTGGTAGGTCTATGTGAGACTGGAATTGTAGTGAGTATGGTTTCCTTCTCCTCCAGACTGGTTATGCCAGTACTGAGTTGAGAGAGCTTAGCCTCCAGTTTGGCTATATGGTTGCATCTCTCACATGTGTTGGAAATTGTTGGGAGGAGGAGAGGGTTGTCTGTGTACATGAGGCAGTTGTAACATTGCCTCAAGATTCCCAGATTCACCAGCTGGACCGGAGAGGAGATTGACAACTGACCTTTGGACATGCTAGAATAATATTGGGAATTCCTTAATAATTGAAAACCAGGGCCAGTGGGAAGTGAAGGTGTAGTGCTTTTAATTTTTAGTGCTGACTTATATAATTGCTTTAGTGAGCAAGTGCCATGTAACTTAAGTGCAATGTGTTACAGGTAACTTAAATGCAAAAACGACAAACAGTAACTTTCTTTCAAGTGAAACAAGGAAATAAGTACAGTAAGCAATGCAGATATCACTAGTGAGCCACAGAAACGCTGAGAAGCCGCGTATTAGGTGGAATTAGCGTTCCAGGGAAATAACAAGCAAACAAACAACAAGCATATAAACAAAGCTATATTCAGCAGGCCTGGATCTAGTCTATGCTACAGCAAACAAGGTGTACCAATTTCAGTAAGATACAGTTCAAATATTCAGGCACTATAAACCTTCAACCAGAAATTCCCAGCTCAGAAGGGCAGAGTCCAGCCTCTTCTCCCACAAGAGTGCAGACCACAAACCTTCTTAATGTAAAATAACTGGCCTGAAGCCCAAGTGCCTAAACCAGAACTAATACACTTTAAGAATAACAGACACTGGGCTCTCAATCAGCAGTTCCCAACTTAGAAGGATGAAAGCTACCTGTCCTGCCACCACAGTGCATGCCACAAACCTTCCTAATGTAAAACAACTGGTCTGAAGCCCAAGTGCTTAATCCAAAAGACTTAGAATGACAGCTAAACTTTAATCAAGTTACTACCAAGCAGTAATAAATACAATTGAATACATATATATATATATATATATATATATATATATATATATATAAGTATCAGTAGACACCAGGGATTATTTCTACATATTACTGTAAGCCATTTAAAAAGTTAATACATCAACAGTTCTTGTATCCAAATGCATTTACTGAATGATAAGAACTATGGAACTTTTAATGTCTGGCATTACTGACTGACTGTAAGAGTCAATGATGTATAGGACTGTGCTCAAGACGTCAGGACAAACTGGGGGAACAGTAAATAACATCAGAGTTTTTATAATTATCACTTTAGTCCACTTAAAATGTTAATAGAAGAAAAGGTCTTGTAACACAATGCATTTTCAGAGCAAGAAGAAGAATAAAACTCTAAAGACTGATATTATTAACTGACTGTAAACATAAATGTAATACAAGAGATGGGAAAAAGTAACAGGCAGAATCAGGACATTTCCTAAAACTCAGGGACAGATAAGATTTATGGCGTTAGTGTGTGTGTGTGTGTTTGTGTGTGTGTGTGTGTGTGTGTGTGTGTGTGTGTGTGTGTGTGTGTGTGTGTGTGTGTGTGTGTGTGTGTGTGTGCGCATGTATGTGCGTGTGTGTGTGTGTGTGTGTGTGTGTGTGTGTGTGTGTGTGTGTGTGTGTGTGTGTGTGTGTGTGTGTGTGTGTGCGCGCGCGCGTGTCTCAATGCATGCATGTGTGTAAAAGACTGAAAGAGAGGGACGGCTTGTGCTAGCATGATGTACTGGCCACCAGTGTTGATTTCAACAAGAGCAGTAGAAAAGGGTCTTTTAGTGCTTGCATTAATCACCAAGAGTGCCAATGACATTCAAACTGAATGCTAATGAGAGCTTCTTCGTTGTTCCTAATGTCTTTATGAATCGCTGCTTTCTGCAACTGCTCTAACAGACCTTTTTTGCCACAGGCTTACCACTCTTTATCAGGCCTGCCTCTGAATCCTGGCCTGTCTGTTTCTTTTTTCAAGATAATGACAGGCAGTTGTATAATTTTTGTAAATTATATGAAATAATGTGTACTATTATGATATTGAAGTATGGTGTCTGGCCATTAGTGCTGAAGATTAAGGCAATAAAGATGTGAACAGTTTTCTGCAGTCTAGAGTTTGATTCCCTCAGCCTCTATTAGTCTACTGTGTGACTCCAAACAAGACATGAAACCAGTCTCCCTAGGCTGAGAATAAATTAACACAGTTACTAATCATAGCTGAATATTCTCACAATTGAAAGCACAGTCTCTTAGTTTTACTGATTCATGTTTTTTTTTTTCCTTTCAGGGACTAAATTAGTACAGACAGCAGCAAATCTTTTGGAGTATTGTTTGTGTGAGCTGTAAGAAAGCCAAAAATGCCATTCACTCTTCATTTTATATTCTTACTGGAAAGCAAACAAACTACTCTGCAGCACTTGTCAGAATGCAGTAATTTGTTGGTAATTATTTACATCACAGAATTTGCAGCAGAATAAGTAATTTGGATATGTAATTATGCACCAGTAACCACACAACTCTAATCTTCTTTTAGCTAGGGAATTATTTTCCCCAAATTTATGAGGCTTCGACAAGGCTAATTGTTCCAGTGTAAACTGAACACTTACATAAAATCCTTTTACAACTCAGTTTCCTTTGTGTGATGTCACTGGCGGGAACTGCAGCCCAGAGAAAACAAGACAACTTTGTTTAAAGGAAAGAAAAATAAAATGGAACTTTGGGGCAGTTTGAATAGCACACGATTGATTCACAACTCCTACAAATTACTAATCTCATTTACTGTGGTAAAGTTCCCTAAATGACTTTAAAACCAAATTTTAAGCAATTTATTTTCAGTCTCTTAGTCCCTAAAGTACAAACAGAAGTTGGAAAAATTGCAGTCAAGAGCAAAGGTCTTGTTAAGAAAAAAAAAATCTTCTGTTTCTAATTAGGAGAAAACCACCAATTGATTACTTTCTCTAACATATTTTCCCAGAAGACGTAAAATTTAGGAAAGTAAAAAGGCTCTGGGGAAATGTACCTAGGTCTAGTCATTTAGTATTTTATAAGCACTAATTATCAGCCAAACTGTTAGTTAATAAGTAAAGACACGTGTGACATGTGGTATCTTGTTTTCATGTATCAGACAGTACCTCAACATTACTTAAAGATCTGTGCTTTTCTAACAAAATAAATGAAATGTTAGCTTAAATAACACCTCAGCACATGTATATACATATATATATTTGGCCAAAACACAAATGCACATATGCATATGAACAGAATTCTACAAGTATGCCATTCAGACATGACATGTGTCCCCTCTTACTTAAGAAAACATTTCGGTACTGAGTAACGATGGAACTTATATTAGAGATCAGTATCAGAAATGGAGTGAACTGGCTAGTTAGTGATGGGATGTGTTGGGAGAAAAATCTTCTATTCTGCAAAAACAGAAGCATACTTTGATAAAGTGCCATTCTCAGGATATATATTAGACAGGGTCACAGCTTGTGCATTGGAGATCTGATGTATAAAGGAGGAAGAGGGTGCAAACTATTGGTTTCAGCTCAGATTAATAATGAGCAGCAGCTAGATTAAGGCTAGTGGTCTGGTGCTGAATCTCATGAGTGACCTTTGGCATTATGGCATAATTATTGAGAGACCGCCAAAGGACTGTGCTAAAGCTGATACTACAGAGCAACTGCAAAAGTACCATGAGAGATATGCTGTGAGAAAGCAATTCTCAGTGCACAAAGTATAACATCAGGATTTTGGGAGGGCCATAGAAAACTCCCAGGCTTATGTCATATATAAGGAGAAATCCCCAGAAAAGGTATAGCATAGAGATGGATGGGGGTGCAACTGGAGAACTGAGAGATGTGTAATACATTCTGCCGAAGCCTGTTTCATCAACAGATAATTCTATCAAATTTTACAAATGCTATCCTGAGGTTGTTTAACTTTACAGAATGATACTTAAGTAAGGGGACCAAGGAACAGACGGAGTTTGACATCCACTTCATTCAGGACCTCATAACATCTTTTTTTAAAACTTGAGAAATGCATTGAAGTGGTCCATTAAGAAAATGGGCTACAATGAAATTTACCACACCTGAACCAAAGAATATAATATACCAAGGAAGGAGAGTAAGCAGGTGGACAGAAAAGTGAAGGAAGAGGGACAGGAAGTTATGAACAACAACAAAGGCAATGACATTTCAGACTTGTGCAGAAAAGTAGAAATGCACGCGTGAGACAGACATACTAGTGGTGCACTGAAAGATGTAAATGAATGCTAGAGATCATGAAAAAAACACAAACGAATGCATTAGCATAGCATTCACAAGAAAAAAAACATTCAGATTATTTGCTTTTGCATGTTGGCAAGCTGGTACCACAGGGCTTACCAGATGTTTGATTTTCATTATCAGTAAACGTCACAAACCAGCGACTTGCTGAATGTCGCGGAAAGTACAAATAAGAAGTAGCAGACAGCAGAAGTCTATCTCACGTCTCCCATATCTTGGCTAAACTCGTTATGCGATACACCAGATTATCTTCATATAAAATGGTTTATTGTTGAGATCAAGTGGTCTCATGAAGTCACCAGGAGCATGACATTTTAGCAGAGATTTCAAGTGTAGAGGAATAGAATGACAGCAATTTGTTTAAACGCACCAAATGTTGTGGTAATGCTGAAGCTGTGTTGTAAATGTGAAGCCAATACATCCTTAGAAAGAAGAAGGAGCATGTGGTGTGGGAGCACAGGCACAGATCTGGGACATTAAGCATAATATCTGGCAGTGGATTAGGACAGGAAATAGCGATGTTTTTTTCTGCCAAGAAGAGTGTTTATGTTATAAACGGTGTTACTTCCCTTCAGTTTACGGTCACCTGAGTAACCAGTTAACAGACAGCTGAAGTGAGATTTTGGCCCACCCTCAAGAGAAACATTTGCTAGTGTAACATTCTGACTAACATAAAAATAATACATTAAATGGCTAGTATGGAAGGTAGTTCATAATATGGTTTGGTTAAGATATTGAGGATTATTAGGGTATTAGTTGAGTTTGAGGACTATTTTAAGAATGTGTATTACAGCAGTTTGGGTTTTTGGGTTTTTCAATAATGTATGTAATGGAAATAACATAAAATATTATATTTTAAGTATGTTTAGATTTTCTGCTAATGCCATTGTGTGATTCAAATAATATGTAATTAGTACATTTTCTTTAAGAAGAGTCAGGTAATCCTGTTTATTAAAGAACAAATGCCTTCATAACGGGTTAATGGATGATTATGAGAATAATTATATGATTTATTCTTGTATACAAGGAAGGCTTGTGTAAAAAAATGACAGTCTCTTGGAGGAGACCAGGAGAAGTCTCATTGTCACGGACTGGAATATGAGTGGATATTCTCATTGTGCTACATTTAGAAGTGGGTCCTTGTGCCTGAGAAGGGACTCCCATAAAGGAAGGGTATCTCTAAACGCCAATAATGAAAACATCTAGACTTAGGACATTGTGGAAATAAAACTTTTAATTTGAAACATATTGACAATTATGACAGTTTTTTGTAAACATTTAGAGTCAGGAATCTGCGGTGTTAATTTTAGGTGGGAATATATGTATTATTTCAGTGTAACCTGAACATTTTGCTAGAGACATTCTGGCAAACTGCACATCTAAGGGTCAACTGGAAAAATGATTTTGAGGCAATCTAATCTGGCAATGTAAAGAGCAAAAATATTTTGAGAACAAGGCAAAGAGGAAAAGTGGGTTAGCTGTACAAGTTATGGGGCAGTATTCTAACTAAGGAAACAAGAGGTACAAAGGGGACAGAAGGTTAGGGTGCTGGTGGAAGAAGAAAAGAATAAAGGGGATAAAAATGTACAAGAGATGTGAGGAAGAAAGAAGTCAAGGGAGCAAGGAGAGAGTTAAGAGACAGAAAACAGTGGTGAATAAAGGAGGATGAATTACTGTGATGGAAAATGTTGGTATAGGAACCAAAGTGGTAACAATGAAATACAGACAGGTTGAGGAGGTGAGGAAACTGCAGATTCAGTAGAAGGTTGAGAAATTGGGAAAACAAGATAATTAAGGTAGAGGATAGCAGGAATGGATAAGTAGGCAAGCATAGGAATGACATTATCCAGAGAAAGAAATGATGTGGAGGAAGTAAGTAAAAGAAAGGGATAAAAAGAAAGAAGAGAGATGGATGGAAGTTCAAGAAATCGAAGGGAGAAAGAAAAGGAAGGATAAAGTATTCAGTAACAAAATTATTGTTATTTACATGTGTTAACCAGATTAGACTAAATATGCCTATGGTCTATTTTTATGGGAGGTTAAATGGGATATTCATTCTGACTAGGAATAATTTAGTCAAGTCAGTGGGAAAATCCCCCTTCTCTTTTTACATCTGTCTGCACTTACTCCAAATCAGGCAAATGAGACCTTGGTTTAACTATTCTTCCTGAAAGGGTATGTGCTGCAAATTCAGTAACTTTGTTATAGCATTGTTCAAGGTTCAATGTTTGTGAAGCCTACAGGTTAGTAAGGATGGGAGCGCCATAAAGAAGAGTGGGAAAGGGGTAAATAGTGGCAAGTATAGTTTTAGTTGCATCTGTGAGAAAGTTTTTGGCTCTGTAAAGCATCCAGTTTTTCTTATGCAATTTTTATATGCAGATCAAATGTAAGAATATCATGTAACTCACTAGACACCTCCAACAACTGGGGAGGCCACAAAAGTACCTCACAAAGAGGATCCTAGGCCTTAAACACTTGTCCTATATGGACAGACTCAAAAAACTCCAACTATTCTCTGTCTCATATCGCCTACTTAGAGGCGATCTCTGCTTGACTTACAAAGCCATGTCTGACCCAGCTCTGTTAGAAATGCTACATCTAAAGAAATACCAATCCCACCGCACCACATGCTCCAGAGACCTCAACCTTATTACCACAATCAACAAAACATGCTGGAAGGACAGGTTCATAACCCAGAGACTGCCCATGCTATGGAACAAACATCCCATACAGAGCACCTCGCTGACCCTCTTCAAGAGAAATCTTGATGAGTGGATGGGAAACAGAAAATTCCCCCGGGGATAACTCCAGTCGCTCTACTTGACAGAGGCACTGGGAACTAAGGTTAGGTGGCACTATGCCAGGGTAATCCTATGGCTAGGCTTGTAAAGGCCCCAGGGCCATTAGCCTATTACACACCTATGAACCTATCACCCCTAATAGTTTGCTATGAGAAGTGACTTCAGTGGTTGTATTATCAAGAGAGAGGATTTTAAATTTATTTTTTTTTCATGAGAGAGGGATTTAGGGGAAGAAGTAGTAATTTGGTCTTTTTTGAGTTGAGCATGAATTGTGAGTTACAAAGCCATGTTTCAGTGGCTGCTAAAAGCTTCCTGAGTAATTTTTTGGAGGTTTACTACATTGTCAGATGTGCAAATGAGAGCGGAATCATCTGTGTATTGTATTAGGGTGGCCAGTTGTGTGAAAGTATAGAGAATGTTGGTGAAAATGTTAAAGAGGAGTGATCCAATGATAGAGCCTTGTGATACACCTGTGGTGACTGGGAGGTAAGGAGAGTGCATGGAGTGCCATTTTACTGACTGATATCGTTTGGACAGGTAGCTTTTGAACCACAGAAGAGTGGGCTAAGAGAGACGTAGTGAGGAAATTTGAAGAGGTTTGCAGTGAAAAACTGTGTCAACGACTTTAGACAACTCTAGAAATAAGGAAGATACTAGTTTGTCATTATCTCTAGGTTTATTGACAGTATCTGTATAGGTTAGAAGGGCAGTGCTAGTACTATAGGAAGGACTGAAGCCATGTTATGGAGGGGATAGGAGTTCTTCCTGCAGGAGATAGTCTAGCAATTTTTTTAATACATTTTTGGAGAGGGGAGAAAAGATTGCTATAGGTCCAAAGTTATTCTTGTCTGTTGAATTTCCCTCTTTGTCCAGAGGGATAATGTGCAACTTTTTCCAGAGAGAGGAAATGTGGGATTTCTGGATTGACCTACTTATAAGGACTGAGACACGATAAGCAATTATACTGGCTGCTGTTTTTAAGTACTTGATTGGAAGGTCATCAGCAAGCTTTAAGTCTGTTTAAGAGTAGTTTTATATAGGATGTAGGCACAAATGGGTGAAAGTGGAAGTGGTGATATGTGGCTGTTGGGTAGGGTAGGGATTAGATGCTGAGGGATCATTTGTTAGAGAAACTATGCTATCAGTAAAATAAGAGTTGGAGTGTTTTGCAGTTCCAAGTGGTGAGTTATCAGGAGATGGTTTGGATTGAATTTTTGGCTAGGATGCAAGATTTATTTGATAGATGTCCGAATTTTGTAGGGTTGTGTTTAGTATTACTTTGAAAGTTATTATAGCATTGTTTTTTTGTCTTCAATTATTTGCTTTTTAGTATGATTGTGAAGCATTCTAAAGTTTTGGAGATAATGAGGTGTTTTATATTTTTGTCATGCTTTCCATGTTTCTCCTCTATCTTGCATTAGCATTGTACTCTTTTTGGATAGCCAAATTGCATAATTTACATTTTATTTGTTGTAAAATTAAAATTAACTGGAATGAAGAGGAATGACTATATTACCAAAAATTATTTTAGAGTTTGTACAAAATAAGATAAGACAGAAGAAGGCATCAAAAGTGATTAAACAAAGGGTAAGGGTAGCAAGTAATGACAGCGAAGTTTACATGAGTAAGATGGAATGATGGATGGTAAAGCTGTGTTCAAACATGCAGCTTGTGTAAAAAATGAATACATTGGAGGCATTAAGCACACTGATAGGAAAGAGAAACTAAAGTCACAGGAATATAAGAAGTAGGTCACAACGGGAGGTGGGGGGTTCATGAAGGTACCCTGGTGCTGCAAAGGAAAGCCAGACAGACATGTGGAGACACTGGACCAGAACAGGTGTGAGCAATATCTGTAAGTAATTATCATGTCTTCTCAGATCATTTTTACATGTGTGTGTGCGTGTTTGTGTGTGTGTGTGTGTGTGTGTGTGTGTGTGTGTGTGTGTGTGTGTGTGTGTGTGTGTGTGTGTGTGTGTGTGTGTGTGTGTGCTCACATGCATGTGTGTGTGCATTTATATATATATCTATCTATCTATATAAATATATATATATATATATATATATATATATATATATATATATATATATATATATATATATATTTATATATATGTGTGTGTGTGTGTGTGTATGTGTATGTATATATATATATATATATATATATATATATATATATATAAATATTTATATATATATATATATATATATATATATATATATTGGTGTTTATGTGTGGGAATATATATATATATATATAGAGAGAGAGAGAGAGAGAGAAAGAGGGGTGTGTGTGTGTGTGTGTGTGTGTGTGTGTGTGTGTGTGTGTGTGTATTATATATATACAAATTTGTGTGGATAAAATATGAGTGGCAGAACAAATGTGTGACTGACATATATATGACTCACATTTGGTTGAATTCAAGTTTTATATAGATTTAGGTAAGGGGAGTGTGACTGAAAAATAAATGTTTGACTGAAAAGATGGTGGTTGTGAATATGTACAAGACTGCATTATAGTGGGTAGGGTATATGTGCAAATGTTCATGGATTACGGTCAATGTTAGGGTTAGGTAAAGGGATAAATTAAGCATTGTGCCTGTTTGGCATTGTGCATGTTCTGTGCTCTTTTGACTTGTGTGCAGTGGTACTGTTAAGGAAAGTATTTTTAGTAACTTAATGTGTAGGGTTGAGGGCCGAGGTAGGCTTAGCATATATGAGTAAGAGTGGCTAGAGGGTCTGCCTTACTACACAGCTTCTACTCCTTCCCCCACAGCACTGGACTCCAAACACAGGATGTACACTTAAAAATACAGGTTGAAAATTTTACTAAATGGTTTACATATAGGTTAAAATCATCATTGTTGAATAACTAAAGACATCATCAACTGGACTAGTCTTAAGATGATGGGTCTGTTAATAGTGGACAATGAAAGGTGAATGGAAGAAATGGTGGACGAGATTAGGGTACTTAAATCTGAGATTACTGAAAACCTTTGTTTGGGATGCATGATGTTATGTTCAACATGGTATTCACAGATGCTAAACAACATTGCAAAATTGTGAGAAAACATAAAGAGAAGGAACTGATGCATGATGATAAATCCTGCAAAAATAAGTAGGAATGGACATTACCTCAGAGGCTGAAGAAGGTGTTACAGGAGTTACTTCATCCAGCCAGTGATGGTAGTGGACAGGAAATGGATGTTTTTAGACCCACATCTAGTCTCCTAGAGATCCCCCAGTTAATGGAAAGATACACCAGCAACAATCAGGAGGATTCATCAGCAGACAGGAGTGATCCAATCTATCAGCAGGAGGAAGAGGGGTCAAGGCAGAGGTCAGGAATGGAAAAGAGGCAGGTATTAGGGCCAAGTTTCCCTAAAACCACCCCGGTGACCAGTCAACAAGGTACTGTAACATTTTTGGTACTTTCAATATATTTAACTGTAGTCATTTGGAAAGTACCCCAACACATGACAAATTGTTGTCCAAGAGGTTTACTTTTGTTCTCTCTATGAAGTTGGGGGGGGGGGTTGCTAATATTTGGAAAGAGCTTAAATTGTATTCCAGGAAACTGAATTTGAATTTGCTTCCTGAAAGAAACAATGGACTGCACCAGGCAGCCTTAGTATGTGAGAGTGTTCCACCTGTACTATTATTTGAAAAACCTGAAGCTCCAAAAATGTAAACTGTTGAAGGAACTTTCCAAAGACAAGTCCATTCATATTATGAAGCCAGAGAAGGATGTGGGGGTGGCCATTATGTAAATATTTGTGTACTTTCAAAACATGTTGCGTTACTTGAACATTGGTGAGGTTTTTTGTTTGTTTCGGCTTCACTGAATGAAGCCAATATTAATTACAAATTAAAGACTGACATATGGTGGAATGATTTATGTCTTGAATTGGGGTTCCCAAATAAGCTTGTTGAATATATGAAGGTTGAGAATCCAATAGTGTCATCCATTTTTGGGATCCCCAAGACTCACAAATCTGTTGATGATACACCTACATGGACGATCATAGCATCAGGGGGATCCAAGACTGAGCTAACGGCTAAATTTGTGGATTTTCACCTTAAGAGCTTCTTCAGTGACAAGAAAACATGTTTTAAGAGACCCGTGACACTTTCTGCAAGCTATTTCTGCAATTGTGTTTGATTCTTATGTGTTGGTCACCATTGATGTCAAAGACTTATTTTTGGTAATACCACATGAGAGTGGAATGGATTCGTTCAATTAGGCTTTATCATGTGATACAAATCTAAGTAAAATAACATTAGAATCATTTGTGAATACAAGGATCTTATGTTAACAAATAATTTTGTATATTTTGAGAATGAATATTTTAAACAAGTAAGGGGGTAGTAATGGGTGCTGCCACAGCACCAGTTATACGAACATCATACTTTGGTTGTGGGAATGCAACTTTGTACCTGGCAATAAGTTTTGGAATTATATGTCACAGGATTTCAGATTCCTGGATGACTTTTTTAATTTTAAAATTATCTCACATTTGTCATGAAAATCTAAATTGTAAGATAAAATTAAAGCCTTATGAAATGCTTTATCCTCACTTGGAGTTGTTGACCCAGTTATCCCCATCCCATTGTCCAGGAGGGCTCTAAAAGTATCATCCACTCTCTATCTCTTAACTTTGCCAACTATATTCTCAACAAATTTGTCAGGGTATCCTCTCCTCCCTAACATGCCCTTCAATACTTCACACTCGTGCACGAAATCTTCAGAACCCAAGACCATTCTTGCAAGCCTGACATATTGTCCCTTCACCAAAGCTCTTTTTTGGTGAACAGGATGTCAACTACAATAATGCAATAAGGATTTGGAGTACATAGGTTTTTTATATAAGTGGGAGGTGAAGATTTGTTTACCATAAATCCTTTCTAATGGTAATGTCCAAATAGTTGAGTTTGTCTTTGTCAACACTCACAGTGAACTTCAAAAAAGATGTTGTTTCGTGAATGTATTCAAAAAAACTCTGTAACTTATCTTCCCCTTCCTTCTAGAATAGTACTAAATAATCTAAATAACGCCCATATAGGGCCCAACAATTTTGTAATATGACTCAAATATGTACAGATCTTCCCAATGTGCCAGTACTATATTGGCAAAGACAGGAGTGCAACATGCCCCTATGGCTACCCCTTGTCTTTGCCTAAATAACTGTCCTGCAAAACTCACAAAGTTGTTTTCCAAAACTAGTTCCATACAAGTTCTTATTGTCAAAACAGTATTATGACTCATAGTAGTATTCTTAAATAAAAATTCATAAAACCATTCCACCCCTTGCTCGTGGGGAATAACAGAGAAAAGGTCACAAATGTCTATTGTTACCATTGATAAATTGTCATCATAGATGTCCTGCCTGATTTTACTCAGGAAATCCCAGGAATCCTTAAACAGAGTAACTCAGTGGTCTAGCACATGTTTGACCTTAGAGTCAATGAATTTGGCAATACAAAAAGTTTTCGAAGCTTCAGCGTGGACATAGTGGGGGATTTAAGATGGACTTCTGAATTTTAGGGATCCCAAAAATGGTTGGGATCCGTGGATGTAGTGCCTCTAGAAATTCATGCTCATCTAAATTAATTTACCCATTCAATAGCAACTCATCTAAATTCAGGTCTATATTCCTGTAAATAATGTTAAGTTAATTACGAGAGACCTCAACATAAGTGTTACTGTAAAGCAAACGGTACATCCTGCTGTTATAATCATTCAAGTCCATTATAACGAACCCCCCAGCCTTGCCGAATGGACAGACCTGTTTGACAAAGGGAACTAAGGTCGGGTGGCACGATGCCAGGGAAATCTTATGGGCTAGGCTTGTAAAGGCACCAGGGCCATTAGCCTAGTGCACACTTATGAACCCATCATAATCCAGAAAACTAAATCCAATTGCAAAATATCACTGCAAAGTAAAATAACACAAAAATATTTAAAAGAAAAATGAGACAAGCACAAAAGCAATGCACACATTATCCTTCACATGAACACAGCAATCATACATCTGACCCAGAAAAAAAAAAACAAACCTGAAAGAAACACAAATAAAAATACTTACAACTCAATTGATTTCAGTCAGGAAAACTATAAATACAGCCATAAAAAAATAACTCCCTAAAATTAGGAAAATAATACTTACACATAGTGATAAATCAGCCAATGAAAATACAAATAAGGGTCTATATCATATGAGCAAATCGCACAAATTGCGAACGCTCATAATATCGAACATACTGGACCTTGAAGTTCCTACTGTGGGGGGCTGTGCCCCCCCCCACTAAATATATATTCCAACTCCAAGATCGCAGAAAAGGACAAATATCCCATTCTTCACTGTACCGCAATCTCAGAAAAAGCACTTCGAGGTACGTTCGATATTATGAGCATTCGCAATTTGTATGATTCGCTCATATGATATAGACCCATGCAAATAAATTGATGGCAACATACTACAAAAATAAATCAAAGTCAATAAAAATAGAAAAGAATTCACATAAAACACCATAATTTATACTACCAAAAATTCCACAAAGTATGAAAAGTCTACAAATGCTCAAAAACTTTCATCAGTAAAAACACAGAAAATATGGCAATCGCAAGCTTAACCCCATCCTTGTAATACTCCCATTCGTTTTGCTATAAAACTACTACTATGTTAAATATTTTATTTATTTTTTTTATTTTTTATTTTATTTTATATTTGTTAACTGGGATAGTCCAACTGGATACATGTCCATTTTCAATGGAGGCCCAAGGAGAAAAGCTCCAAAGAAACACATATGCAAGACATACAAACAAAATATTCTAACATATTTCTAGTATATACAACCAGACCATATAGATGAACACACATTATTAATTCCTTGTCAAAGACATATACAAACAATATTAAAGTATGTTAAATATCTAGTCACATCATGTATCTGAATGTGGTATTGATAAGACTGTGCAGTCCTATCAGGAGATTATGTGTTTAAAGCAAGAGTTGCTGCAGTAGTGGAGTAGGACTGAAGTTAGTCTGGGGTGGAGCAGGGACATAAACATTTGTTGCTGAGATGTCTTTTGATAGATTTTTTTAAATTTGGACAGAGAAGATTCCACGGTAATGAATGAAGGCAGGGAGTTCCAAATTTTGGATATGTAAGGTGAGTGGAGGGAGTCACCGGCATGGTTGTGGGATCTAGTAACTGTTAATAGTAACTTATCTGTGGAGCGGAGTTGCCTAGGACAGAAATACTGCTGAATTAGGTTGCTTAAAGTTGGTGTTTTATTTGGGTGGGAGAGCAGCTTATAAGTGATGATAAGTTGATTGTAGATTAATAAATTTGGCAGTCCAAGCCAGTCCAATTGTTTTAGGTTATGACAGTGATGGGTTCTAAAAGATGAGTTATTAGCAAATTTGGCTATTGATTATAGCAGGTTGCCAGTTTGCTGGTTTCTGTTTTGGATAGATTTGTTAGGATTGGGGGTGCATAAAGTAATGTTGAGAGCAAGTGAGTGCAAGCAATTGTCGTCCTAACAGTATGGGTCAGGAAGGATTTGTGTTTGTAGAGACTACCTAGCTTTCTGTGAGTGTTTTTAATAGCTAGATTAATGTGGATATCAAACTTTAGCTTATCAGTGGTGACGCCTAGTAGTTTTGTGTGGGATTCGGGTGTGATAAGTGTACCATTTTTAGAGTGAATATTGAAAGTGGCGGTAAGGCTGGTATTTTGTGAGGGGTGAAATAGCAGAATCTTGGTCTTTTTGGGGTTAAGAATGAGGCCATTATCAGTAAGCCAGTTTTCAACTGAGTGGAAATTATCCTGGGTTTTATTGTGTAGTTCTTGCAGGGATGAAGCACTGCATATTATAGTGGAATCATCTGCGTATTGGATAAGGCTAGTGCTATTTGCTGCTGATTGGAGATTGTTTGTGAAAACTGAAAATAGCAAGGGACCCAGTATTGATCCCTGAGGTACCCCAAGACTGACTGGTAAAAGTGGAGACAAGTTATTGTTCCACTGTACTGCTTCTTGACTGTCCCTAAGATAGTTGTCGAACCAGGAGATTGATTGGATGTCTAAGCGTAGGTTTTTGAGGTGGCAGATGAGTTTGTCATGGCTAACCATAGCAAAGGCTTTTGATAGGTCTAAGAAAAGGGCAGAAGTAAGTTTACCATTGTTCCTGTTATGGTTTATGGTATCTGTGAATGCTAACAGAGCTGTGGTGGTACTATGACCTGGGCGGAAACCATGTTGAGTTGGAGATATGAGTTCCTGATTTATAAGGTGGGACATTAGTTGATGGTGGATGCATTTTTCTAATATTTTAGCCAGTGGAGATAGAATAGCAATTGGTCGGTAGTTGGATTAGTCATAGGAAGTGCCCCCTTAGTGAAGAGGTATGATATAGGCAGTTTTCCAAATCAGGGGTACTGCAGCTTCAGTGATTGATCTATTGATTAGTATAGAAACTGGTACAGCTATTTCTGCTGCTGCCAGTTTTTGAAATTCATTGGGGAGGAAATCTACTCCTAGTGTTGTGGGTTTCAGCTGGGATAGTAGTTTTCTTATGTAGGAGGTTGGGGTGGGTTGCAGTTTAAAAGTGGGCATGTAGTTAGTGGAGGTGGGGACACCTGTAGTGACAGTGAGACGTCATTGGGCTAGAGCTTGTACGGTTTCAGTAAAGAATGTATTGAATGATTCAGCTATGTTGTATTTTGTTAAACCTGATGTTGGGGGTGGGGTAATGGTTTTACCAGGGTGTAGTAACTTGTTTAAACCTGCCTGGAATTTCTTACGGCTATTCATGTGTTGGTTTTGATGGGTAATGAAGTAGTTTCTCTTGTCTTGGATAACTAGTTTTTTGGTTATATTCCTAATATGTTGGTAGGCTTGGTGTGTACTAAGGCTTTTATTGGACCGGCTCCAGGCTGTCCAGGCTCTATTTCTTTCAGCTATTTTTTGCCTAGTTTCCCTAGTTAACCATGGAACTGGTTTTTACTTTACTCTAGTAGTTCTTGCAGGGGTGTAACTGTTTAATATATCTAAGGTGTGGTTGAAAGTTGTTCAATAGCCGTTTTTAAGGGTAGGTAATAAAGGTCAGACCAATTATATAGCTTTAGTTCTTGTCTGAAGTTAGTGGGATTAAAGTGTTTTTTGTTTCTAATTGTTTGAAGTATAGGACTTTGGGGGTGGTGGGAGTTGTATTTAAGTAAGAAAGTAGTTTGATGGTCACTCAATAAGTCTGAAAGGGTTCCAGCTAAGTAGGAGCAGGGTATTTTATTTAGTAAGATCCAGTCTAATAGGCTTTCTTTTTTACTGTTTTTGACTATTCTGGTGGACTGTTTGATTACTTGAGAGAAGGTATGAAGATTGATATGGTTAGTGGGTATTTGAGCAGAGCATGTGAGCCAGTCCATATTAAAGTTACCTAATACAATGGTCTCTTGAGGCATGGATTGTGATAACCATTGAAGGAATGTCTCCATGACAGGGATGTTATTGCCTGGTGGGATATATGCTGTTACTAGGTCGATGGCTTTTCTGTTACTTATTTTAAGCTTTGCTAAGAGAATTCCTGCTTTTTTTCCAAAGGAGGTGTGGTTACCTCGATTTTAGTTATGGATAAACTATTTTTGTACAGCAGGGCAATGCCTCCACCCTTTTTATCTAGTCTGTCTTGCCTAAGTATACTATATACAGGTGGTAGGATCTCGGTATCTTGGGTAGATGGTTTTAGCAATGTTTCTGTTATACTGACTATATCTGGGGAGTATTGAGAGATTAAAGTGTGTAGTTTATGTGTTTTGTTGTTTATGCTTCTAATATTTAGGTTTAGGAGGAGTAGACTGTTTAATGGCCTGGAGTTAAGTTGTATTGTCTTGGGAAGCTCATGTGAATTGGCCAGAGGAATTGTATTGTTAGGTCCTGGGTTTGGGTGGATATCTCCAGCGCTCAGGAGCTGTTGATGGACATTTTGCATTAATTTTGCTAGGTTTTGTAGTATGGTAAAGTATTTTTGGGTTGCTGTTGATTTGGGGTAAGAGGTAAAGAGTTTAATATGGCTATAGCTTACAGCGGTAGTATTGTATAAGCTGGGGTTAATTGTTAGGGAATAAGGAGATTGGATGGGAAAGAAATTAGCAGTGGATTTATGGGGTTGTGGGAAGTTGTCCTGTCCTGGGTAGTTGTAAGATGTAATGTGATAGGTGTATACTAAGAAGGATAGTAGTGACATTTGCAGGAGGTATGTCTTCATTATTAAAGAGAGTTGGTAATTGGTTGGATTTGTAGGTGTGGTATGTTTAAGTATATGCGAGGATGGGAGGGATGTGGATTGGTTGTTGGGTGTGTGGGGGGAGTGGATAGCTATGTATAAATGTAGTTGAGGAGGGGGTGGCTGGGAATTGGGGGTAGGGTAGGGTAGTGGAGTGAGCCCAAGCATTAGCGAGGGTGAATGGTGCGGGGCCGGACAGAGCTTGAAGGTAAGCCCTCAAAAAACTATCATTTAGACCTGGGAGCAGAGCTAGATATTGGGTATACTACAGGTTTGCTATTTGACTGCTAGCTAGAGTATTAGGAATTTCAGAATGTTACCTTGTCCTTCAAGAGTTTAACTGCCTTGAACAAGAATTTCCAGATAATGGCCACCTCGGTCAGCTATATTAAAGCACCATAAGTGCTCTCTGTAAAGCTGGATCTTTAATTACTTATTTCCCTCAGTGAGGGGAAATGATAGACTTTAGAGTAGAAACATGAGAAGAAAATAATAATATACAGAAAAAGACACACACTCACACATATTCACATGTGCGTGCACACACACCACTCACACTCACATGTGCGTGCTCACAAACATATATGCGTCTATGCACAATAACACACACACACATACTCACTGACATAAGAACACACAGAGACACACATACACACATAGTCATTTATATACTCACAGACACACATAAACACACAATCACACACACACATACACACACATTTATATATTCATGGATACACACAAACACATACACAATCACACAAATACACATTTATATATTCACTGACACACTCACACACACACACACACACACACACACACACACACACACACACACACATACACACACACACACACACACACACACACACACACACACACACACACACACACACACACACACACACACACACACACACACACACACACACACACACACACACACACACACACTCACACACACACACACACACACACACACACACACACACACACACATACATACACTGTTCTAGAGTATATTAAATTTAGCATCTGGTACAGTACAGTACTGTGACTAGGCTTATCACTGATTAGGTTCATCAATGAGACACTTAACCTACAAGGTTTAATAACAAATCAGTTAGATGAGATTGGCAGCTCTGTGACATAAAGAGCATAAAGTCCTGACAACAGCCCAGCTATCCTGGGTCCTTTTAGCATAGCAGAAGCTTAGCAAAAAACAAGTTCAAAGATAAACCTCATTTAGTCATGCACAGTCACATGCATTTGCAGCAAGAAATGTCACAATATTCCTAAAATTATAAAATCTGTCATATGACATTTTGTGGCTAATAAAGTCTGTTATACCTTGTGGACTTTGATATAGTTTAGTGTGAAATTTATATGCAAGCTTTGTGGTTGCACTCTTTCAACTTTAGTACTTTCATAAGGATGTAGGCCTCCAGTTTTGCTTTGAAAGTCTTGTATAATATAGTAGAGGCTTGGAGTTATTTGAGAATGCTGTCCTAGAACAGGCAGAGTGTACTATGGACTTTTAGTCTGGAAAGTATCAATAAAGGGTTTTGCACTGAAGAGTAGTATCAGATGATTTGGGAAGGGAAGGGAAAGGTGGTAGACAGGGTGCAATACTAGAGACTAGCTACAAAACAGTGGCAGTCAAATGCAAGAGGGGATCACCTCCTTGTAGAGGTGCCATATTGACAGATGTCTAACATGGAAGATTACTGCCATGGTAGCTGACAGAAGACATTAGACAAGCTTAAACAAAATACTTTCTACAGGCATACTACAGCCAGTATCTTACACAACAAAAAATTCACAGCACCTGGCCCAGTTTATAACTAAATCTATATTTCCTATGAGGATGAGGAACAGAGGATGAATCACAGCTTATTAGTGTTTGTATGCAAAACTCTTTTCAAATGATTGGCATCTAATGAGCGTGAATCATTAACTTTATGGATAAACATTGTTTTTTTATTTGTTTGTATATTTTAACTATACATTAACAGCCTTTTCCTAAATGCTCACCATTCTAGATCAGTATGACTGTTGATTAGTTTGCTCCCTAAAGTGTTAGGTTTAGATCTGCGGTAATATACATCACAGCATAAACAGAGTTCCAACAGCTTATAACACCACTTAAGTTTATTGTAGAGATAACTGATAAAGAGAACAAGGGAACCAGTACTGAGTTATGTGGCATGTCCAGAGTAAACAGTAATGGGGTTGTCTAATATTTCTCTAGCCCATTTGATAATTTAATGACTGTTGTTTGATACATGTTGGCAAAATCATCATAAAAAATCCTAAATAATTTGTTTAAAATGGAAATGCTCAAGCTAAAGGTACCTTAATGAGTCCACAGTCTCAAAGTTGCCATTTTGGTTCAGGACAGCTGCTGCGTTTAAATTATTTTACTTGTGTGTTTACTGTAACCCAGCATTATTACTGTTTCATTAACTGTCCTGTTTTCTCCCTGCTTTCACATTTAATGCATATACACATAAATCTGCATAATTCTGATGAAGACTAAGCCTTAATTTGCCAACTTATATAAATAAATAGATTAATGATCCATTTGTTATTTCAGCATTGAATAAAATAGTTAACAGAAAAAACAGACATGACCTACAACACTCACTTTTATTAATGATTACAGCACTCCTGTAAGGAATGCTGGATGAACAAAACTAATGTAGTTGCAATATTTAAAAAAAAACTGCCTTGGTCAAGATCTGCACCGATTACGTTAGGCTATATTATTCATAGATAAATGCTATGGAAATGCATGCCACAGGTGACCCCAATAAAATATCATACTCATTACTAATTTATAATGTACTAAATTTGCTACTCCCCATGAGTAGCATTTTCAACATTTTAATGATAAATTTCACTATAATCAGTTCTGTAAAATAAATCAACCATTAAATGTGTCTCAAAGTAAAGGATTCTTTTTCCAAAGGTACAATGTCTAACCTATCTTGGGGCCTGTGTGGCCTCACATACTGGAAAGATTAATATCATGAAACCAGACAAATAACGGCTGCATGGATTCTTTTTCATTTAAAGTGACTGATACTACATTAGAGTTCACAGATGTTAGACCGATTAAACTAGGGTAACGCATTGTAGGTGCATATAACTAAGACCGAAACCAACTTTTTGGTAACACAGAATCCTTTTCTGAATTCTTCACTGCTTGAGTTAATTGTTTTGCAATGAAGCAGTTTTCTCATATTACCATGATAAAGAAACTGAATAAATGGTTTATTATTTAAAATAATCAATCGTCTGTCAAAGCTGAATGCTGTGCATTTGATATATTTGGGACAGGTACGAACAGAAGAGTAAATTAATGGAGGATCCTAACTGCATTTAAACCAAAGGCCATTTATCTGCTGTCATATGAAACTCAACATGTCTGGAATAAGTAAATAAACTATCATAAAACATTCTTAACCACTGTTAGAAAGGTATGTAGAAACTGCAGCAAGGTAGAGTACATAAGGGCATTGTGCTCACACACGTGTGTGTCATACCTCTCAAGTGTACATATTTTCTCAGAATGTCCAGATTTTTGCCTCCTATTTTTGGTTTGTGTGTGTGTGTGTCTGTGTGTGTGTGTGTGTGTGTGTGTGTGTGTGTGTGTGTGTGTGTGTGTGTGTGTGTGTGTGTGTGCAAGCATGCACCTGTCTGCCTGTGTGTCAGTGCCTGTCTGTACTTGTCTGTGTATGTGAGCATCTGCTGACTTGCCCTCCCTCCATTTAAAAGTATTATCAAATGCTTCACACACACACACACACACACACACACACACACACACACACACACACACACACACACACACACACTGTACCTCAGACCATTCCGTCTCCCAAAGTATAGCTGGCATGGCACATAAAGTCATAACAACATGTCCTTTACATAGTCAGCAGATGTTACTACAAAGATACAATTATTTTTTCCTGCTTCATTTTTGTAATGCTCCACACCTATTTCATGACTTCTGCTCTTACTTTTCTCACTTTATTTTCTGTCTTCCATCTTAGCTTTGCTTATCTTACCCAATATCTTTACTGCTTATATATTGAATGCCTTCATGCATTACCCTTTTTCAACAACAGCATATTCTCCCTTTCCTAGTTTCCCATCATCTGCTAGCCCTGGGTAAGTTGCTGTTTTCTTAATTTTTGTATTGGTTCTTTTTCCTCCGAAAGGCCCATACTTTCATTTCTATCAAATTACTTATTTCCCCTAAATAAAAAGTGCCCGCTACATAAGAAAGCAAAAATTAAATTATTTTTTGTTTTCTTCACATTTTTGCAAATAATATGCATTAGTTCTTTGATCCCACATCTTAATAGCTGCCATGCTTTAAATAACCCACTTCCCTGACTTTTGCTTTAACATCTTCTGTCTGAATGTCAAAACCATATGTCTGATTAACCCAACTTAGTGCAGAATTGTCCAGTAGTTTTCTACTATGTTACAAAGCACAAAACATGGCTGCAATACAAACTTCATGGAGCTTCTTGACTTGAATGTCTGTTGCCAACACAACAGTATGGGATGCAGAATAGAGGCTGCTTATGTCGGCGTATACATTTTTACCCAGCATCCTTCATCTCTAGTATTCTACAGGGAAATGTGCTTGAGCCTAAACTGATTACCTCTGTTATTATGCTATATCCTTCTTATGCTACCCAGACAAATTCATGTTTATAAAATACTTCTCAGTACTGCCATCCTTATATTTTATACCTATAACTCAAAAGAATAAGTCCCTATATTGTACCCACTAAGTATGATTGCTGTCACCTGACCACCCATTTGTGAGGGTTCCTATAGAAAGGTATCTGAGACCATGATGTCTGTGTTCTTATCAACTGTTGTTTTTGATGGCGATACTGGTAATCAATGGCATTTGTCTGAACACAGAAACACTGACATCTCTCATTCCTTTTAACAAGTCTGCTGTCTCTTCAGGATACAGGCAGTGAAATTCTTAAGCCATCATCACATAGTTAAACATTCAGATTGTCAGTGTAGCTGCCAATCTATGCCCTTCATCAGGATGCTCTTGCACTTCTCTCACCTCTCCAATCCACCACACCAAAGTCCAGGATCCAAAAACACAATTTATTCCAGGTTAAGTGCTTTCTTCCCCTAAGAGGGACTTCATCAGAACAATATCACAATTCAAATGCAGCCCTTTTATATACATCTCATAAATAACTTAATTAAACAATTAAACCATTAAGCCCTACTTAATAGTTAACAATAAAAAAATAAAAATTACATTGCTTTATTAAAAGCTATCCAAAATGCACTAAATATACAATAATCAAGCTCAAGGTCTTTGGTGTGGTGGATTGAAGTGGTGAGCAGAGTTTGGATTGGCTATCCTTTGGTTCCTGCTCTTGCACTTCCTCAGGCCTCATATCACAAGTGTGAAACCTCTAATAGTGAGTCTAGAGGTGAAATGTATAGAGACATAAAATAGAGTTCAGAACTGTCTGTAAAGCCATTAAAACATTTTTTCACATAGACATTCCTGCCTGCACCCCACAATGTGGGATATATGCCCCACACCCCCTGCTACTTACATCACTCTGAGATTGCTGTACCTCAGAATGAGAAGGAAATCCCAAGGTACCACAACCCTGGACTCAGTATTTGTTCCCCATAGTCACACATTCTAAGTTCATAGTTATATACTAGGCTAATGAACACCAGGGCCTTTACAAGCCTGGCCATACAATCCAGCCCAATTGTGTCCCTATGTATGAAGGGTATTTATTGGGGAGGATATTTTAGTTGGGAAGTGTCTAGTGGTTATATGATGGGAATGTTAATTTGGGCATTACTACCTGTCTCTGTTTATCAGAGTTCAGTCACAGTATTTAGGAAATTGTAAGTGTAGCCCCCGCAATATCAATGCAAACCCATTCCTCAGATATACAGTAACAACAGTTATGGTGATTCATCATGTAGGAATACACATGACTATTCTACACAAAAATATGCATATAGAGTATGCTCAACCAAGAGATCTAATTTCATTAACTCACTCTGCTAACCTACGCAATCAGTCTCTACTATAGAGGATGGATTTCACCAACATAAGGAAAGGTCTTCCTCCAATCAATTTCGAAGCTTAGGCAAAACAAGAAATCAGTATCGGTGGACCCATTTTCTCAAACACACAGCTCAGGATAAATATTCTAGTTTTGAAATCAAGTACTTATCAGCATTCTGGAAATTAGAGCATTTCTCAAATCCTCAGCCCTATATATGTTTCATTACAGGAAAGACATTTTTGTTCTTGTCAGAAAATGTGGTAATAGCATGGTATACCAGAAAATATATGCATGCAGTTCCCCACATTTTTATGAAAAGACACAACTCTTCTCTGGCTTTGAGAGCTGTCCATGGGCTCATCCCTTATAATCATATATGTGTTTGGAGGCCAAAACACCTAATTAGACTATTTTCTTCACATTTTCCCTCAATAATGCCAAAGGTTGTAGATACTTTTTGTCCTTTTGAATATTTAAAATCACTTTTTGCATGTTTCTTGTTTTATTTTGTCTCATAAGCTGTGTGTGCATTTTTCGTGTTTCCTTTCATTCACATAACCTTTCCCAAAGCTTCACTATGCATATACTCATTGTTTTGACATCACTGAGCCAACACTAACTCTCATAAATTAACACAGTTGTATCCCTAGAAACTTCTGTCGCACCTTTAAGATCTTACTTGGTAACGCTCCAACATGTGTGCACATACACACACACATACACACACACACACACACACACACACACACACACACACACACACACACACACACACACACACACAAAGCCTTTATTTTTATTTTCTTTATCACCACATATGGCTTCTGAGCTTTCATTAATAGACTGGTAACCTATGCTTTAGCTATGTCATTTTCCTTCACCAAAGTCCTCGAAGCATCATAATACTCCTTGACTCAAATCACCTGTTCTTTGAGGCAGTGAAACCGTTTCTCCTTTTGGGCCCACTGCAGCCTAAATTCTCCATCTTAGTCTGCTATGAGAACGTTGTCGACTATTTCAAGTAAAGGACTCTGTTAGTGCAGACTTAAAGTCCATCTTCACATCTTTTGCAGTTTTCATGAGAGTACATACCCACACCTTAGATAAACCCAGCTCATTATAATACTTAGATGGCTGCTTTTCTTCTACATATTTTGCATAACAACTCAAACCCTCTCTGTCTCAGAAAAGCTTACATTTGTTCAGCAAATTTCTTGGAGGTCCGTATTCCTAATGGTTGTTACTTCAGCATGAGACATTCTGTATTGTAAACCATCCAATTGTGTGAGATGTGTCCAGTTTTCCACAATGACAGAACAATCAGTGAATCGCAGTACTCCTTGTTCCACAGAGGATCAAACCCTTCACTTCATGGACATTCCATAGAGTTCAGATTTAACCATATCAGAACTCGACATTTCATAGGTGGCTCACAGCTTTCTGTGTGTTACGTAGACAAAATACAATGATTAATCTACAAGTACATTGATAGATGCACCACTTCCTGTTACAAGAGCTATGATACAACCCTTGCCTCTAGTCTCAGAGTAAATTCATTAGAAACTAACCTTGCTGCAGCTGTCTGTTTTTGTAGCATCTCCATTAATTATATTTACAGTCACTTCTGCATCATTTTAGACCTTAACTAAGTGACAGAGCTAAATCACTCTTCTTGATGTGAGACTTCTTTCAGCGGCGTGATTCCTCGGGGTCTTTGTACTAGCATTCCACCTATACCTGAAGGCCATAATCAGCTCTCTGCAAATCAGACAAGCAGTTTTGTGTCTTAATATTTAACAATACATGTGACAATTTTGCAGGTTCATAGATTCATACAAAGCTTACATCTGATTGGTCCTTGGGAAGCTTAGCTGCCATACCCTTTATAGGTTTATGGATGTAAACTAGACATTCAGTGTAGAGGCCCAGTAAGAACCTAACTACTGTAGTTTACCTCTTTTCCTATTCCATAATGGACAGAAGAGTTAAATCCAGGTGAATTTATGGTTCCCATCCATTTATTCTAAAATTAGATTAAGAGTGAGGAAGCTACTTTCTGATGGGGTGGGATCTTATTCTAAAGATAGAGAATCCTTTGCCTACAGGTATTATTTATAGCATGATATAGGGTTAAGTCCCTAGAGTGGGCGTTTCTGGTGTTTGATACTTTATGAACATGTAGGAAGTCAAGCAGGACATGGCCATTTGCAGTCTTGTAGTCCAGACATAGAGCACCACATGGAAGTTTATAACAAATGGAAATGTGAGTATCTTAAAAAGCCAATACCCATGATTTTTTGGTGAGAAAACATTGTAGTTTTACTAGTTGGACCATCGCCTTGGATAAATATGTCACATGTCAAAGGTGCATTCTGTTCTAATATATGCCTGATAAGGGAGGCGTAGAGTAGGACAATAACCTCCTTGGATCTGGAAGATATGCCTTTAGTAAATTAGGTTAGATAGAAGGATGTCCTAACAAGGAGAAGTCATTGTCCACAAAAATATCTGTTTTTGAGGGAGGGTATTGTTTATGTGGTAGTTTCAAGAGTATTTATGTTTCCCAAAGAGTACAATACTACATTTTTGTGTTAAGCTTTATCCCATGTTCCTGACACAATGAACTTTTACAGGTAAAGACCACTTGGAGGCTTTGAGTGTCACCAGGACTGTTGCTTGTAGCCCTGCATTTGCAATTATCACTAAGTTTGGTCAGCCAGAGATCCTTGTCATCATCTTTGACATCAGTGAAGTGTATGGCAAAGACTAGTGGTCACAGAATAGAGCCCTAGGGGATATCAGTGGTGAACAGCCTATATTGAATGGATTCCATGTATTAGCCAGTTTATTAATAATTCCAAGGTGTGGGATTGTGTAAAAAGCCTTGGTAAGGTCTAAGTAGGTAGTGTGTATGCATTTGCCTTTGTCTAATATATTTGTGGTTCTTTCACAAGTAAGCAAGGTTAAGTAGGCAAGATCTGCCTTTCACAAAAATAAACTAGTTTGGGACAAGAATCTCTACGCACCTAATATCCTTATGTATGAATTCCGTGATGATATATAAAATTGCCTTACAAATGAGGATAGTAAGGCTGGTAAGGCTAATAGGCCTTTAGTAGAGGTTGGGGCACCCATGTGGAGGAGAAGCACAACAGCTGTTCTCTAAGGCTGGAGTACATAACCAGGAGGTAGTCTGTGAGGCAATGTTTATCGTAACAAGGAGTCACTCAGGAATGTTGTAGTACTTGTTCTCAGGTAATCGTTGAAGCTGATGCTGACTGGATGTTTTGGGAGAAAATATGGAGGGCAGAGGGCAAAATTCTGAGATTAAATTTTGTTTTGGAACTTGGCATTGTATATGTGATGAATGGGAACAGAAGCATTAATGCACAAGTTTAGGTAGGCATAGAATTCTGCAGTATAAGTAGTTGTTTTAGCTATGGGAGTTCTCATGGGGCAGGGAGCTTTTAAACGTCCACAAGTCTGAAGCTCATGTTAGGAAGTTAGGCTAACATTATAAGCATTTATTTTCAGTTTTAATAAAAAAAACAAAGTGTTAAATGGCACTGTGAGTATTTACTTCTAGATACTGCCTGTCATGTGTAGCACAGGCCAATGATACTGTTTGACTTGGACAGCTATTTTTTAAGAAAAGAAATGCTTCTTTATTTTAGAAAATGAATAAATAATGGGCCAAAGGTAACCTTACCCAAAGTAGTCACAGCTTTTTATTTATTTATTTATTTTTATTTATTTTATATTTGTTGACCGGGCTAGTCTAGCTGGATACATATCCATTTTCAGCAGAGGCCCGGGGAGAAAAGCTCCATGCACAAATACATTAAGGCATTAAAAACTTAGAAAAAAATGACTAGCTTAAATTATACAGCATAATATGTAAAGAAAGTAAGTTTTGTGAATACTGTACAGAGACATTAGAGTAGATTTTGGAGATAAACATGTCTTAATTCAATAGAGGGGCTACAAATACAATCAGGCAACAGTTAAACATAGTAATTAAGCATCAACATTCATTTGAGAGAAAAAATAAAAACCAATAAGTAAGAGAAAGAAAAATAGAGACTAGGAAGGACAATAATGCAGGTAAGAAGGGGTTAGTAGTTGATAGTCAATGACTCTCAAGGTGGGGTATTTGTTATAAAGCATGAGAGGAGGGGAGGAGAAAAAGTAAAGAGTATTTTTCAATCAGGCATAGAGCAGGGACAAAGCCATCGTCTTTTTAGGTAATGTCTGAGGTGTTTCTTAAAGAGTTGTGTAGATGAGAGAGAAGTGAGTGTATTTGGAAGCTTATTCCAGATTCTACCAACAACATTGGAAAAGAGTGAATCTCCTGCTTTGTTATTAGATATATTGTTGGTAATCTGTAACTTATTAGCTGAGCGTAGTGTTGTAAGATTTTTGTATGGGGAGATCAGATTAGATAGGGTAGGGGTGTTGGTGGGGTGGTGCAGAATTTTTTGTGCAATCAGCAGTTGATTGTATTGTAGTTGATTGTATTGTAGTTTACTCCTTGCTTTATTAAGATTCACTGGTATTGCAAAAAGCCTGGAATATTAAATAATACTTTGAATGATCATTGACTCATGGTTTAAAAGAGCAGCAATGGATCACAGCAGCATGAGGTAATTACTTTTAAAGGCAGCCAGATATGGGATGGGTAGTCAGTAAACCTCTGAGTGTTTGTTTGCATTGCATTTGTGTAACTCAGATACTTCCAATTTAACACTGTTGTATCTAATGCTGTGAGGCTTTGCTCCTTGTGTCTGAGATGACAAAAATACCCTGTGGATGGATAGGACATATCATGCAATACATAAAATTAAATGCTTCAGTCAGAGCTAGCGCCATGAACAGTAGAAAAAAATCTTGTACACAAGAGTAAAGTAGTCCCACAATTAATTCATGGAAAAAAAACAATCAGTAGTTGAGGATTTCAGAGCTAGTGCCATGAACAGTAGATAAAATTCTTGTACACAAGAGTAAAGTAGTCCCACAATTAATTCAAGGAAAACAAACAATCAATAGTTGACGATTAAGGTGAAAATATGAACATAAGGCAGTACAAGGACAACCCTTGGATTAAAGCTGGTTGAAATTAATGCCATCCATGAGAGTCTAGTGACAGTATTCTAAAATGATAGCTCCTTCATTAAATCCAAGTCTATAGTGCACTGTTAGTTAGCAAATAATTCAAATACAGTTTTGACTAAAAACACATTCAAAACTTCATTAAATTAATTTTCTTTTTGACGTAAAGTTCCTCAGCTATAAGACCCCATGCATTGGATTATGCATCCTGTAAATTCCCCTGTGCATCAAGTAAATTTGAAGAAACTGCCATTTAAAGAACTGTAATAAAAGCAAAGTTTGAATACATGCCTTTTCTGCCAGTTTGCCAACAGTTGGACTGCAAAACAAGGACAGCTGCAGTTTTTAATATCTATACAACAGTCTTAAAAGGATACAGCAAATGTTTAGTATATCTTGGTATAGCTCATAGAAAGGTGTATGTATGTTTAATATATAGCTAAGGTTATTAGTCATTAATTCCTTCCATCCAATTTATAAGAAAACAAAAACACTGTCAGTAGGTACTGACATTACATAGGAACTGTACCCGTATTCTTGTGACTGTATTAGTTTTCCTGAACCTTCAGTCTTTAACAATTTTGGGTATATCATTGCAAATATGAAGATGATTTTTTATCATTTTGTCAAGCTGAGCCTTACAGGTATTAAGATAAATCTAGCTTTCCCTTCTCGTGTTTAGTGTCTTGCAATGAGCGGGTTTTAGCATGTGCTCATTATAACAAATTACGCAGGTACAAAAAATAGAAGGCTCAGAAGCTGTCCAGGATAGAGAAAAGTGCCTCGGGAAGTGGTGAAGTTGTAACACGATGAAAACTGTCTGTCTGTGAGATCAGCCTGCATCTTCAACATGAAATCCTGTAAAACAATTTAGTGCCTTCAGTACACTATGTGAGTCCCTACAGCAGCAATGTACATGAAACATTGGAATAAACTTCCTGCTGTCATCACAACTGTAGCCTCCATACATGAATGTCAAAAGTCCTTAAAAACACATTTGTTGAACTCATGGCTCTGCAACTGCAACAGTTGAGGTTAATTATAGGACCTCTCCCATCTCTCACTCTATCTCCTTATTTCCCTACTAATCATTCATACCTTCATCCCATCCTTCTGCTCTCCTCATATCTCTTATAATTATACCTACATGTACCTTACCCTTGCTTTACTTATTGACAGCTGCTAAAATATAACAACTTCCTTTGAAATGAATATCTAGAATTGTTTGCTGCTATTTTATCATTTTATGTCATATGTTAAATAATGCTACTAGATATGAATGTGGTCTACTGTGTGAATTCAAACTTAAGACTATTATTGTGTGTGTAAATGTTATTTGTGGAGCTTTTCTCTCCAGGCCTCCACTGAAAAAGGACCCATGTCCAGTTGCACTTTCCTGGTAACCAAATGTAAAATAAATAAATAATAAACACTTTTTTTTTCCAGCACTGAATCCTTAGTTTCTGACTCATTTGTAGCCATTGTTGAACACTCATTACCAACAAACTTCATCCAAATGGTCCAAAAGTTAAGTGAGTGATTTTTAGACCTGACCAACTTCCATGTGCGGGTTTTGTTCTTCAAACTTTGGATGAGTGCTCGAGATCCAAAAAGGCCTCATTCAGGATTATTTCAAATTCTGCTATTTCTAAGAAGAAAATGTATTCTGAGAAAAGGATGAAATGTTTTATGTAAGGAGTAAAGACGTTTATGAACATCAGGTACTAAACTGGATTGCCATTGTCTTTTACCATTTCATCTTTTAGGTGCTTTAATAATTCTGTCAGTGGGAAGCCTCACTGTTCATATACCACTTCCAAGTTTTCAGCAACTGCACTGCATTGTTGTCTAAATAAAGACATGTCTTTCTGTCAGAAAGTGTTCATCACAGTCAGATCTGAATAAATTTCCTAGCAGTCACCAAAGATGTAATACTGCTGTCAGGCACAAATGGACCAAAACAATGTGTTATTTAGAGAACTACATGCATAGCTCTCAGTGCTGGACAATGTAAAACTTTCTACCCATTGAATGTCACAAACCTTTTATACCATTACCAAGGCTTCATTCTGATTTATACCTTGTGGGTTATATCCATATGTCAAATATATTTCAAAAAACTTGCTAGATAAAAAGAAGAAACCTGAGCCTCTCTTGGCCTAATTTTTTTCTTGTCCATTCAAGTGAAGAGCTAATTTGTGGTTCCACCCTTGGGTCTTAAATTACTCCAGTATAACACCTCACTGATATAGGTTCATAGGTTGGTACTAGGCTATCGGCCTTAGCCATAACAATTCCCTGGCTATTTCTTCCCACACTATTTACTTCCCTGGACCCCTGTCTAGAAGGGCAATTGACATGATCCCCGGGGTAAATTTTCTATCTCCTATCCAGTCGTCAAAGTTTCTTTTGAATAGGGCCAAGGAGGTGCTCTGCTTGACATGTATGGGCAGTCTATTCCAGAGTATGGGGAGTCTCTGGGTCAGGAACCTATCCCTCCAGCATGTTTTGTTCATTGTGATGACAAGGTTTAGGTCCCTGGAGCCTGTGGCTCTGATGGATTGGGATTTCTTTAAGTGTAGCATGTCCAACAGCACTGGGTTTGACATGGCCTTGGATGTTAAGCAAAGATCTCTTCTGAGTAGACGATATGTGACAGAATATAGCTAGATTTTTTTAGTCGGTCAGCATAGGGCATCTGCTTTAGGCCTGTGATTCTTTTAGTGAGGTGTTTCTGCGGCCTTTCCAGTTATTGCAGATGTCTTGTGAGGTACATACCAAACGGGGCGTTGTACTCTTTGATGGGTCTAATGAGGGATGAGTATACTGGGACAATGACCTCCTTTTTTCTGGATGAAAAGCCCTTATTGTGCCACATAGAAGGATTTCCTGACTGTTGTGGCAATGTGGTTATCGAAAGTAAGACCACTGTCCACCTGTATTCCTAAGTCTCTTATCACACTTTTGGTGTTTAGTGTACTGCCACCTATGTGGTAATTCATGGGTACATGTTTTTTCCCAAAGGGGATAACTATACACGTCTTGGCATTGAGCTTGAGCCCTTGGCTCTGGCACCAAGCATCTGTTTCTCTAAGGCCCTTTTGAAGAATATCTACATCATTTGGGGATTCAATAATGGCTCCCAGTTTGCAGTCATCTGCAAACTTTGTTAGCCAGAGTCCCTCAGTGTTGGCCTGTACTTCAGAAAAGTAGATGCTAAACAAGAGCTGTCCCAGGACTGAACTCTGAGGTACTCCACTTGTCACTTGTCTGTAGCTGGATTTGGAGTCAGCTACTTTTACAGTGTGGGTTCTGTCAGTAAGCCAGTTGGCAAACTATCGATTGATGTAGAGATTTATGCCCAGCTTAGTAAGTTTATCTATGATTCCAGAGTGGGGGATGGTGTCAAAGGTCTTGGCGAGGTCCAGATATGCTGTGTGGACTGCTTTACCCTCTTCCACTACTCTGGAGACTGATTCGAAGAAGTCAATTAGGTTCAGTAGACATGATAGGGCCTTCACGAATCCAAACTGGGTGGGGTCCAGTGTTTAAAGGTTGCCAATGTCTTTGTTTATAAGTTCCATGATAATACATTCCATGGTCTAGAAGATCAGGCTCATCAGACTGATGGGACAGTAGTTCCCAGGATCCAAGGTGGATCACCCCCTTGTGGAGTGGGCTAACTGTAGCTGTGCACCACTCAGTGGGCACGAAGCCTGAGGTGAGGCTATGATTAAATATGACACTTAGATGAGGTGCCAGTTCATTTTGTAGTTCATGTAGTACACAGCCTGGGATGTCATCTGGTCCCATGGATGCTGTATTTTTAGCTTTGGAGAGTGTTGTTTTTACCTGTGTGGCCGTGCCTACCGGAATTTGGCAATCTTTCTGTATTGAGATGGGCCCTTTAGGGGTTGAGAGGGGGTGAAGTTGGCACTAAATCGATCTGCCAGGATATTGGCAATGTCCTTGGGATCAGTATATTTAATGCCATTCTGTTGTAGCTCAAAGCAGAACTGAGCATTGCCATTTAGATTCTTGACATAGCTATAGAATGCCTTGTAGCTGCCTTTGGAATCTTTGGCAATTTTGTTTTCATAACTAACTTTGGAGGATTTTATGAGGGATCTCAGCTTTATACCGAGGCTGGTAAGGGAGTTTTTTGCATCCTAGGATTTTCCTCTTTTCTGCAACAGGTTTCCTCCTCCTGTTGTATAGTTTGTTTATGACAGGGGACCACCAGATTGGCTTCCTTTTTTTGGGATGGCACGATTCATGCATGAGTGGATGTGCTCATACAGAGGTTTAGTGTAGGATTCGGCAGTCAAAATTTCAGTTCCGGTCTGCATGGGTGTCATGAAGTTTGTCAATTCTGACTTGAGTAGCATGAAGTTGACCTTGGAGAAGTTTTTTATGGATGTTTCCTTACTGGGGGGTGGAGTGGGATGTGACTGTCAAAGATGATTAGCTTATGGTCAGACCTAACCAACGAGGGGGTGACCACTGGTGTGGAGCATCGATTTCCCATGCTGGTAATGACCAGGTCCAGGATATTGGAGCCCCTGGTGGGACTATGGATTAGTTGATCCAGGACATTGGAATTTATGAATTCCAAGAACTGTTGGGCAAAAGTGTTGGTACATGAGTAGTTTTCCCAGTTAATGGCAGGGTAGTTGAAATCACCCAGTATTAGGGTGTTTGGTTGTATCTTAATATTTTTCAGTATGTTTAGAAAGGTATAGTGAAAATCTTGGGACATGGTGGGGGATCTGTAGCAAGCTACAATTTGGATTGCAGTCTTACCTAATGCTAGTTGCACCTGGAGAATTTCAGATGCATTGTGTTGGGCAACTAGCCTGGAGGTGTGAATATCCTTGGTGAATATGGGCACTCCTCCACCTTTAGTGTTTCAGTGCTGGTTTGGTGGCCGAAAAGTGTAGTAAGAGTTGCAGCCTGGTATTGCAGGGGTGATCTCTAGAGCCTTGAACCAGGTCTCAGTTACTCTACAGATATCAATGTTCTCCATTTTTAGGAGTGCCTTGAGAGAGTGCATTTTGAGGTTTAGACTTCTAGCATTGAGTAGCATTACCTTCAGATTTTACATACTTGTGCCTGCTACGGTGGTGGTTTTGTCCTTTGAGCTTTGCCTAAAAAAGGCACTATAGGGGTGGCAAGAGCATTAGCCAGAAACCTGAATCCCAGGTGCAACAGGTGCAGACCATTTCTGGCAAAGAATTGTGGTTTGTCGATCATGTCATCCCAGGCAGACAGATACTGGATCACCTTTAAATGACACCGGAAGCTTAGCCAATTGTTGAAGTCAGTCATTTTGTCTATATACTGTGGTATCATTCTGGGTGAAGGCAGAATGCTACTCAGGGCTAGGATCATAACTGCCTGTGCCACATGATCTGAGAGATCTTCCATGTCTCTTTTCATGTAATCCAGGGAGGTTCATCTCAAGTCATTCACTCCAACATGGACAATGACAGAGTCGTATTTGTACTTGTTGTGGAGTGACTTGAGTGCATGTGTTATGTGGTGGATCCTGGCACCCAACAGGCAGCTGGCTGTAATTTTCTCCTTGATCAGCCTGGTGAGTGGGACATCAGTGTGCCTGACTATAGAGTCACCTATGACTAAAGTGTTGGGTACGTTGTCCTGCCTTAGGGGCTGTTGTTGGGTAGCACACTGTTGTTGTAAGCTATGTGATACTTTGGTTGTGATTGGTGTTTGTTTGCGTTTCAGCTTCAGAGGTCCTTGTTGCTTGGGCAGGATAATGTTAAGGGCCTCCACATATGTGGGTTTAGTGTTGCTATGTGTGGGTGTTGGTTGTGAGGGTTTTGAAGGGCTATGTGTTGCTTGAGGTGTAGCGTGGGTGTTAACCTTCTCCTCTTGATTGTTTAACACAATCTTGGCTGGAGAGAGCTTTGCTTCCAGTTTGGCTATGTAATTGCATCTCTAGCAGGTTGTAGTGTTGTGTGGTATGATGAGAGGGTTGTCTGCGTACATGAGACAATTGATGAATTGCCCCAGTATGCCCAGATTCACCAGGTGGACAGGAGAAATCATCGGAAGCTGACCCTTGGACATGCCTGGTTACGTGTTTTTTTTTTTTTTTGAAAAGTACAGGAGCTGTTTTCCCTTACATTGGCAAGGTAGTTTGCAATTATAGGCTGTTTAGTGCCTATGATTAATTTCTCCTTATTAACAAGGAGAGTTGAGTGCTTGTATCAGTTTAAGGCTTCCTAGTGCTTTCCAGCAGGTTTTAGAGCAAGTGCTAGTCACAGGGGCTCCAACCAAAAAGAGTCAGGAATCAATGCACTCTGCTCCTACTCTCATCAGGATCAGAATATAACCACAGATTCCAAGCTGTCACCTATAAAGCAGTTATTAAGCTTTCTGGTGATCAGCAGTCTCCAGGAAATAATGTAACTGCACTCCTTCTCTCACCAGGAGAAAACAGAAGCACTAATCCCAAGATGACTACTGAGAGGCAGAATGTGGGCTCTCCAATATCTTGTGGTCTTGCAATAGATGCTTAACTGTAAGATGAAAAAAGGGTTTATCCTAAACAATGCAGTGTTCACTAGAGGAATTAGGTGTGAAAGTCCATAACTTAAATTTTACCTGTCTAAAAAGTTAAGTTTCAGTGGAGAGTCACTATTTTTAAAACAGCAAGATAGATTGAAAGGGGGTGGTCGCCTTTGCATTCTGGTACTATGGAATACAGTAGGATGGCCAATAAATTTAAATAGGTGAAGGGGAGTGATTTCACAAAATTATAATTTTGTGCTTACTCACACAAGGCAATAAAAGCATAGAGGAAATGAGATATATGGTCAAATTAGCATAAGGGGCAGGCAACTAGAAAGACAGTGGTGTTTAAGAACACAACAGTAAATTGGTGGAAGGGTGGGAAAAATGACTTCTGCCTGACTCACAAGAGACAGAGCTGTGGTTTCCTTTTAAGTTTTAATATGCAGTTAAAAGCAGAATGCAAGTAAAACACAAGGTAAAGAAAACAAATCACAGTATTCAAAATAGAAAAAGGCAATAAAGTATTACAAAATACAACAAATAAAAAGCAAACGAACCTTTCCCTCACAGCAAAGTGTAGCAGAGTCTGGGTGAGCCTTTCTAGTAAAGCCCTTAAATGTTTTATTTTACCCCATAAATATAAGGTTTAGTTCCTAGCTCCACCTCCTCAGTTTACAGATGATTAAAATTGACCTGTTCTAATTTCTGCCTGACTCACAGAGAAAAGAGCTGTGGTCTCTTTTCAAGTTTAAATATCAAATAAAAGCAAACTAACCTTTCCCTCACAGCAAAGTGTAGCAGAGTCTGGGTGAGCCTTTCTAGTAAAGCTCTGAAATGTTTTATTTTACCCCTTAAATAGAGGGTTTAGTTCCTACCTCCACCCCCTCAGTTCACAGATGATTAACCATAACTGACCTCTTCTATCTTATGTGTGAGTCTTTAATTGACCTGTTCTAATTTCAATATATAACAAACAAAAATGGCTGTCAGGTAAAACCCAGCATGTAAAAAAGGGAACTTGTAAAAACAACACTATACCGGGTACCACACAATAACGTCTTTATTAAACAAACAAATAAAATGTATAAAAGAGAGGTGAGCGCTTTCGCAACCTTAGTTGCTTCATCAGACATAGATATAAAACATTCTGTTGCTTAAATACTTATACACTCAATTAACTCTCAGTTAGTGACATCATGCATTTAAGAAATTTAAAGTTATATTCAACCAGATACATAGTCAAAACTACTATAAAAAGACAACATAAAAACGTATAAGCATAAAAACATGTATGAGCATATGATAAAAAACTCTGTATGTATATCATGTATAAATAAGTGGTGTAACTATAAATAGTACTAAAATAAAATAATATAATAAAAATATATATATGTGTATGTGTATGTCTTAAAGACGTGTGTATTAAATGTAAAATGTATAAATATGAAGAGAATATAAATATAGGAGGGGTAGATGTTATATAAAATGTTATATAAAATGTTATGAAAAAATGTTATTTGTGTGGGAGACGTCTTGCTTTGAGGAAAGGAACTAATGATGTGGACCCATTTAGCCCTGGATATTTATCCACATTGAGCTTGATAATCCATCTTTGTTCACAACTCTCAGTAAAGTTTTCTATGTCTCCTCCTCTCATATTCCTATAAATACTTTGTAAAACAAAAAACTTAAAAGTTTTGAGTGTGAAGGGTCTGTATTCATGACATGTTGAGCGAGTGCATTAGTTTTTTTATTATTTCTAATGTCCGTATGTTTTCTAAAATTCTGTCCTTCAGATTTCTGTTGGTCTTCCCAACATAAAAAGCATGACATTTTTGGCAGAAGCAGTAATACACAACATCTGTAGTCTTACAATCAGCGTATGTATAAAAATAGAGTTCAAAGTTCCTCATAGGATGAACATATGGATTGGTACTATATATATGTGCACAGGCTGTGCATGACCTACAAGGAAAAGTACCTTGACGTGTAATTGAGAGTTAATTGAGTGTATAAGTATTTAAGCAACAGAATGTTTTATATCTATGTCTGATGAAGCAACTAAGGTTGTGAAAGCGCTCACCTCTCTTTTATACATTTTATTTGTTTGTTTAATAAAGACGTTATTGTGTGGTACCCAGTATAGTGTTGTTTTTACTGTTCTAATTTCTGCCTGACTCAGAAGAGACAGAGCTGTGGTCTCTTTTCAAGTTTTAATATGCGGTTAAAAGCAGAAAACAAGCAAAACACAAGGTAAAGAAAACAAATCACAGCATTCAAAATAAAAAAGGCAATAAAGTAATACAAAATACAACAAATAAAAAGCAAACTAACCTTTCCCTCACAGCAAAGTGTAGCAGAGTCTGGTTGAGCCTTTCTAGTAAAGTCTGATAAAAAAACATGGTGAGTTAAGGTAGTAAGGTGCAAATGGGTTATTTCCTTCTGATTCTAGTTTTGCTTCTATATTCAGAACTTGTCTATCTTATCACCCTCAGTCACTTACCAAGTGTAATACTTCTGAATCACCCCAATATGCATTGTTATTTCTTCTAGTGGATCTTGCCTTGTTAAATAATAAATAAAACTTAAACACACTTGCATAAATAATTTCTCAATGTACGTAAACCTTAAATGTCACCATATTTTTAATGCAAAATAACAAGACGTCTCAGGATCTGTTTTGCGACATTTACCCAACATAGTCTCCCAGTAATACAGTTTTTTTTATTGCATACCTTGTTGTCTGCAGTTCTTTAATGTCACCATAACTGGGATGCTAAAATAGTTGACTATTATTCTGTTAGTTTAATGCTTGCAATATTCCTTTCATGTAGTCCAGTGTAATTACTGCAGTAGTTTCCATTGTGGTGGCACAGAGCCATTAAAAAGCTGAATTTGCTCAATAATAATTCTAAAAACAAATAAAAATATTCTTTGTTTTGTCAAAATGAACCTAACCATAGTCCCATAAGTTAACGTGACATTTTGCCATGCATATGCTTAGCAGTTGGATGACTCACGGTTTTGAGCAAAATGTGTTTGATTATTCTTATTTTGGATAACCGAATGTATAAATTAAGCTGAATGAAAATGCATTTTTAATTTCAAACATACCATTGATACGGGATACCATCATTGCCCTTATGTGCCTTATATTTGTGGCTTAACAAAACAAATACTTCAAATCTGATGTGTTAAAAATCACACAAACCGAAACAGTCTGTATATTATTCCCTCTTTTATTAGCTGCACCCCCAGCTGCATACAATTATATTGTGGCAATTGGCTCAGGATGTTAATATAACAAGAAATAACTGTATCACCAGCAAACAGATGTACAGATTCCCTACATCTCCCTGGCATAGATGCAGACCACCCAAGAAATACATATCAGTCTGAGAATGATTTTGTAAGGAACAGTGTAAGCTAACAGTAGAGTGCACTCATGGTATAAAGTTTTGCTTCTATACGAACAGTTACAGCACCTGCACAAACAGATGGGTGTATAAACCTCATGTGAGTCTGCTGAAAGGGGTTCTCTTGCTGTTTCACCATATCTAGAAATGACTGATCTGGGAAGAGAAAATGCACTGGCTAGGAGATGACAGCTTTTCTACCCTTTCTCTATATAAGAAATTGAAAAGTAAAAGTGTTGAGGTATAAACTGAAATTCATGGTGCGGATCCTGTAAAACTGGTTAATACATTTTCTTTGAACTAGGCATAAAGGCATTCCTTTGGCTTTAAGCGATCATTAATGGATACAGCATATCACTGTGAGTCACTAAAGGTAATAGAAACAAGTGTCAGTAAATGATGACATGTCTCCTGCATAGATGCACATAACACTAGAAGCACTGCATTATAAAATGAACTTTCTTTAGTGCATTATATTCAGCAGAATCCATACCCAAAATATTGTGAAACAACAGAATTAAGATGTGATATTTAAAATATTTAGAACAATATAGAAAATATGAGACTTTCTCAAACAGATTGTCACTAAACCAGTAAAAATCATCTACTTACTGTCATATTGACTAATGGAACTATTTCACCTGTTTGCCTGGAGGAAACGGTTATAGTCAAACATTCATTCAGTCATACTGGTCAAAGAAGCCACTCAAACTGGATCCCTTTCTCAAGATTAGTTTCAGTGTGTGTGTGTGTGTGTGTGTGTGTGTGTGTGTGTGTGTGTGTGTGTGTGTGTGTGTGTGTGTGTGTGTGTGTGTGTGTGTGTGTGTGTGTGTGTGTGTGTGTCTGTGGGTGGGTATGTGCATGCATCTGTGTGTGTGTGTGTGTGTGTGTGTGTGTGTGTGTGTGTGTGTGTGTGTGTGTGTGTGTATTTTGTCTGTATGTCCGTCTATGTGTATGCATGGGTGGTTGTGTATATGCATGTAACAATGTGGATCAGAACACATGCATTCAGCCCTCTAGGAAACTCACACTGGATTAGAACCTATTTAAAACAACCAAAGGTATGTTTATTAATTACAGTATCATTCAATAATAACTTGAGTAATAATTATTATTTTAGCTAAAATATGAGAGTGCAAATGATAGCATTTATAAATGGTTTCGGTATAGCAGTGAATTCACCTCTATCTACTGCTGGGTGTCAGCCTCTTTTAAGTCTCCAAACCCAAACACAGTGTACAGGTCAATCCTTACCTACATTTCCACTCATATTTTCACAGTGTTTTCCCTTTCTACAAAGAGAACAGTTTTAATCACACACACAGACACACACACACACACACACACACACACACACACACACACACACACACACACACACTCCTCTATTCTTTCTTTTCAGACAACAAAGTCACAAAACCATCTGTTTCCAAAGAATGCGGGCCTTCTCATTTTTGAGTGCAACAAAGGTACAGAGTGCTTATTTACAACATGTTGTCAAGATGGGTTTTGTTGCAGGGATTGGTTTTAGGATATGGAGTTCAGGGGGTTACATTTTTGTGACATTGACGTTATGGCTGTATTTAGTCATTCCAAAGGTGTTTTGAGGGTCATCAATGGCTAGGATGATCATTATGTGCTGCGCTTGTACTGGATAGTTGGAGGGAAGGCAGGATTGCTTTTGGACTTTATGATATAGGGCTGCTCTTAGGATCATGGTAGGCAATTGCCCTTGCATGGTTTTATCTGACACTGGGTTTAATATTTTGGTGTTGTCTAGGGCAGGTAATGTCTCAGGGCTCATTACAGGTTAATATTGGTTGTTTGAATGAGTGAGAAGTTAGTTAATATACAGAAGTTATGCAAAGATGGTTATTTTATAGTGGGAAAGTAATCACTGGTTAACTGTTAGTCAAGTGGCGGCTTTTGGTGCTCATATGACAGGACTTTTGGGGTTGCTGATAGGGATTTGGTTGGGTTTAGAAAAGATGGGTACACTGCGGGTACACTGAATGATGTTTGGCTGAATCATCCCTCTTCCTTTGTATGGGTGGTTAGGTTGTTGAAATTCTGGCAGAAGAGAGAGAGAACAGCCTGGTCAGGCTGGTGGGTGGAGAAGAGAGACAGGCTTGCCGTCTTCTGCCCCCCCCTCTGGTGTTGGATGTTTAAGTGGTAAATATAAGTGAGTGGAGGTAAGGACGCTGCTTATTTGGTTGGGGGTGTAATTCGATAAATGGTATATGAAGCGAGTTGTTGGATGCTGCTACATAGGTAAAGTAAGTGAGTGGAGGTATGGACGCTGCTTACTGGGACAGGATGAGTAAGGTCACGCTGTCCTGCCTTATTTGGTTGGGGGTGTAATTCGATAAATGGCATATGAAGCGAGTTGTTGGTTGCTGCCACATAACTAAAGTAACTGAGTTGAGGTATGGATGCTCCTTACTGGGTCAGGATGAGTAAGGTCACGCTGTCCTGTGGAACATTACATGGATGTTTTTGCTGTGATTAAATCAGCTATACTATGTTCAGTTGTAATTAATAAATATTGGTTATCAAAGCTATGTTATGGAAGTTTAATAAAGGTCATCAAATGTCATTCGGTGTGATGTGTGTTTATTAAAGGGGACTGGGACAAATATATTCTGGTATTCCTTGCCTGGCTTAGGTAAACACCCTACCATAGCCACAAGTTATCCATTTGAATGGGGGTTTCCTTTTACTGGTGATGATTCTGACAAAACCCTACTACGTTTCTGTAGAGAGGTCTACTCAGACATTAGAAATGAGATATATAAATCTGCTACTGCTTCATAAACCTCTGGCCTAAAGAATATGCCTATTAAATTTTGACATTTTAACCCTGTGATAGCTGCTTAACAATTCAATCTGTACTTACTTCAACAAAATAATTCTGTATGGCTGGGACAGAATACCTGTTTAACAATGTTTCCCCTTCTGCTAGTTAATCTATGAGCTGTTGGTTGCCTCAAATCAAAATAAATGAAACTGGGAGTCCTGTATGGCTTCCGAAGCTACTTTTTATTCCTTTTGAGCTTCCACAACTTTAAGGTTTTCCCAAAGAGACGCCATTAAGTTAGACTTTCTTATGGGAAACATGATCAGGGCAAGGGTACCCTTCCTCTAACATGACTAGGCCCATCTCCCTGGTAATTTTATCCGACTCTGACTATTCTCTGTTGAATGTAAACTGAATAAACATCGACTCATTTACCTTTTCTTTATGTCCTACTTGTTCAGCTAAACATGAGAATTAGCAGTACCATATATCCGTAAAGTAAGGAAAACCTCTACCTGTTATTGTACCAGATGTGTTATAATGCCTACAAGGTGTGCGAATTTTGCATACCAATATTAAACGTAGGTTTGGCAGTAGGGTAGTCTTTTCTGTCTGTATTCACTTGTTTATATAGTCAAGTACATCTTTGTTAAGAAATGTACTCACTCCAGTACCATAGTCAATGATTTTATCTACAGCCATTCTATTTATAAATATTTAAACTTGTCCTGTGGCACATTTCACATTATCCTATATGAGAGCACACTTTACTGCAGAAACAAATTGTCCATTTGATGTGCTCACATTTTACAGAATCTTATAAACATATTTATACTGCAGTTGTACACAACAGTTTCCTTAGAAAGATTCATATTCATCACATTTACAAGACGTGCATTCTAAACGGCTCATGCATACTCTAAGCCCATGTACTGACAGCTCTTGTTTTAGTTCAGAGTTAGCAGTCTCTGGTTTTATTTTTTAACATCTTTCATCTTAAAAACAGTCTTACAGATCCTGGAGGGCATTTTTCAGATCAAGTGATTCCAATTGGCTAATTTGCTCTGATGCAAAATATATATTCTAATCAGTTGTCAGGTCCTTCAACAAGGGTTGACTAGTCTAATTAAGCCATTTTTATGTCATTGTGGGAAACTGTGGAACTTTCTGTGTGACAACTCTCTTCATGACCAGATGAATTACTCTCCAGTTAAAGCCACTTTAGTGAGATATAAAGCATTTTGTAGCTAAAACTGTATCAATTTCCCTACTAAAAATATGCAAGCATAGAAATACAGGAGCATCATGTTGGCATCCATCCCAAATCAAAGAAGTATTTTTGAAATAACTTCTGGCTGTGTTTCAAACATTCTGTTGATTTTGAGTGTTTTTCAGCATCTTTGAAAAACTAATTTTAAGCAGTCACTTCTTAATGTTATAAGAAGAAATAAACATTTTTATTTGACTAGCAGTGAAAGAAATGCATTGTATTGTCTAAGTCAAGACAAATCTATCAGATTAATGCTCGCAGACAATTGTGGCTCCTTAGTGATTATGGATGCTGATAGATATGTAGATGGTATGAATAAATTAACAACAGATGCAAGCATTTACAATAAAGCTGATAGAATATTCATACAGAGAAATTACTAAAATGTTGACTTCTTAATGTTGGAAATGTTTGAAGAAAAAATGTTTATGCCAGAAGTATTGAACTTTCTGAGTTTAAAATGCCCTAGGCTTCCCGTTATATTCTGAACTCTGAAGGTTCACAAATGGTTGACAGAGCCTCAGTACAGACCACTAACTGGCCTAGTTGAACATTACTTGCAGTCTGTATTAACCTGCATTCACTTCAGTTCTTCAAATACTTAAGAAAACCCTGGATGTGATGTATTTGTACACCATGATTCCCCTGAAATGAGGACTAGATTTATTGAGGTTATTACTGGAAAGGTCAGAATTTTCACACAGGATTAGTTAAATAGCACAACGCTTGAAGTACTGAGTAATAATTTCTTTCTGACAACAATTTTAGGTGAGTGCCATTATGACAGAAGCTATCATGGCACCACTTTTTTGACAATCTCATGGTGACATCTTGGATGCAACATTTTGTGTTATATTCAACATTTGCCTGCAAAATATTATACTATGGATATTTTATAGATGGTATTTTTATTTTAAGAAGGTCAACAGAAGACAAGTCAAAAAAGGGTTTTTGAATATACTGATGCATGTTCATCCTTTTTACAGTAAGAAATGAATGATGATACATATGTTATAAATTATGTGGGTGTAAAAGTGTACAAGAATTCATCAGCAAAAACATTGATTACCGAACTATATGGAAGGGAAATCATTCGATATAAATAAATATTTGGATTTTAGCAGCATGTACCTTTTGCACACTGAAAAGAGGGTTGGCAAAAGTCAATTAATTTGAGCTTCAATGGTAACCTCATAATATGTTAACATTAAAAGAAAGTTTAATATGATATTTTTTTTTCCTGAATGGAATTGTTCCCAGACTTAACTAAGAAAGATGGAGGGGAGGAGTACTGTCCCAAACAAATGTGTCATTTGTTCTTGTGTCTAAGGTAAGAGAGTGACAAAACAAGTGGGACAAGACAAACCTTAGCAATCAAGTATCTCTAACTCTGGCATACATGCACAATTCCACTGCAGACAAAAACATAGCAATAAGCCACTAGAGTACACTAAAGGGCAATGAAATTCTGCATATGGTTGTGGGTGGGTGCTGTACAATTATTTGCAGACAAAAGCTTATAACCAAAAGCTATTTTTGATGTAATATTGTTGCTAGTAAATATGAGTGGAGAACCACAAAGCATACAGGAACTTAGTCATACTTTGGATGCAGGCATTGCAGATTTTTCACTAATAGGACACTGCATATTAATATCAAATGTTGCGAAACAAAAATGTTTTCATGCACAATTTGTTAAACATAACTGCTTTTATTTTGGAGGCACTAAAACATGTAACAAACACTTTTAAAGAAGTGAACAATGAAAGTGGGAAACTTCTCCATAAGTTATTTAACCTGAGCCTGGCTACAGACCCGGTCCTGGAAGTATGGCATACAATGCTGGTGATGCTGCTCCATAAACGTGGCCCTACTACCAAGCCTGGAAATTATAGGCCATCAGGTTGAGAGTCTCATTTTTAAGCCATGGAAAACATTATAATAGGTTAGATCTACAGCTATTTGGTTTTGTAAAAGATATAGCATAACCTGTTTAACTTATTCAAAAAAGGTAATACAAGCTGTTGACAGCAGTTACCCTGCACATACAGCCTATCATGATTTGACCAAGGCATTTAACACTATCCCCATGCTAGCATAATTAATACTAAATGCACTATAAGTAGAAATCTATATATTAACATGGATAGTAAATCAGCTAAAAGGCAGTACCCACAAGGTACAGATGATGGGCAATGCCAGAAAATATGAAGGTGATAAGTGGTATCCCATAAGGCTCACTGCTAGGCCCACTTTTCTTTGGTATTTACTTTTCTGACCTATAGACTAAACACTAAGCTCAATGTCTAACCAAGTTTGTGGATGACTGCTAAATGGGAGCTGTTGTAAAATCTCCCTCTGACACAGAAGCCTTCCAGCAGGAACTTACACCTATAAATGCCTGCTGTGTTGAAAATAGGCTGAAATTAAATGGAAAATGTCCAGGACCTCTTCTACCTTCACAAATCAAGTAGTCCTAAAAATACCAGAAAAAAAGGGATTGAAACCTAATTCAGGAGATCATAAACTAGGTAGAGAGACAAATTTGTTTCTCAGCAGCTCCCTTACTCTGGAGTAGACTCCTGATACAGATAAAGCAGTGTAATAAACTATATTCTTTCAAATGGGACTTGGATATTTCGATGGGTATTCATAAATTTACCCCAGGCCCGACTAGCCTAGCCTAGCCTTCCTTGAGAGGGAGGTATAATCTAGCTGGGAAATGGCAAGGCATAATGATTGCAAGACTCAGTAGCCCTAAACTTCCTATGATTCCTAAAGGTTTCAAGATTTTTCTTTTTTATTTTAAGAGAAGATCAAGGAAACATCATAGTAAGGGACATCGATGTGTTTCTAGAAAGGCAGGAATTAAAATAGTATACCCAGTTCACCACTTAAGTGTTTCCTTGTCTGAATAAAACAGCAAATATTACCTGGTGATTGTAAATTATACAACGACCCCCCCATTAATATTCCAAACCGTGCACGCTGATTGGTCAGCGTGCACATTGTAAATCAGAGTTATAGTAATGGAAAAAGGTCCGGTCGCCCGGACTTTTTCCATTAGTATAACTCTTTTTTTTTTTACAGCAACAGAGAATGTAAGATCTCCGTTGCTTTTTACAACCTGTCTCACTATGTTAAACCCATTTAACATAGCGAGACACTTTAAAAAGCAACGGAGATCTTGCTTTCTCCGTTGCTTTTTTCAAAACTGTCTCCCTATGTTAAATGGGTTTAACATAGTGAGACAGCTTTAAAAAAAGCAACGGAGATTCTCTTCACTTTCTCCGTTGCGTTTGCCCACAGCGCTGATGTACTGCGTAAGTATATGTATGCGCAGTACATCAGAACTGCAGCAGAATACCAGACAGCTGTGGAAGGGCAGCAAGGAGGCATTATACAATGCCATTATTTAAGAAAAGTAATCATTTTTTTTCTTAAATAATGTTATTGTATAATAGCAATAACCCACTTCTGGGTGTGGGTAATGCTGGATTTACCCATGGTTGTCTTTGTTTGGCCACTCGGGCTTCACCCTCGTAACCAAACCACACCAACCGTGGGTAAATCCAGCATTACCCACACCCAGGTGTGGGTTATTGCTGTATTAGACCATTTTTTTACAGAAAGCAAATGCTTTTATTTTATTGCCAAATATCAGATGTTTTGCTATTTTTAAGTAACGTATTAATATTGTAATATTTCTTTAACTAGAGGAAGAGCTGGATATCTGATAGAAGTTTGATTATACGTATCCCATGTTTCAAACGTAT
>NC_056727.1:985671511-985694011 GCF_019279795.1 Protopterus annectens
GCTAATTTAGATTACAGCATTTCCTTTAACAATCCATTGCTGAATTTAAAAAAGATGGAAAACTTTTGTAAATGTTTCTAAAGTTCTAAAGAGCACCACTGTTAGCTATTGCTTTTTATGATGAACAAGTAAGATTCTTTATTCAAATCTGCACTTCATAAGGTAAGCACTGTAACTTTAAAACAGATGCACTAACTGCAAGAAAGTACGATTTAAGTAAGTCCTAACTGACAAATTGTGAAACTGATCTAAAGTTATAAAATTTGTTTGTTCAAAATGTGCAGACATTTTTGTTCTTCTCAAAAAATGTATTTCTTTAATAAGCTTGCAAGATTACACCTTCCAGTCAGTATTAAAAGTAATTGGTTTCCCTGGCTTTCTGCATCATTGTTCTACTAGGAGGATTTGCAACCTGCACAAAATATGTTTTAGTATAGACAGTATACAGACTGTCACCTTTGCATGCTAGTAGGTACACTGCTAAAACCATCTATACCACAGAGCTTACAGCCAATGCTATTAAAGGAAAATAACACTTCATGTGTTAAAATATTTCAGGCTTGTTAAAGCCATTATATCATTTTTTAAACACCTTTATTAAATTATCACTTGCGACATAGGTGCATTCACACTTATATAAAAGTAATTCAACTGTATTAACAAGTTAAAATTTAACAAACATTATGCTTCACATATATTGCTATATATCATATAACCTAAGCAGCATTACATAAATAGTTCAATTCCTGCCCCCTTTTATAAACTAGAAACATCTTTACTAAACCATCAGTTATGACATAAGCAATTATACATTTATATAAATGAAAACAAAACAAGCTGACACAATCCTAGTTGCAAGCATTTTACATCACAAACCATACTGGCACAGTTCCAGTTGCAAACATTATACATCACTTATAATGTATTGAATCATTTTCAATCAAACATTGCATAGCTCATTTAAGTCCTGCCTTCTTTTAAACCACATTTCTCCCCTGTATGTATTGTTCCCACAATTCACATTATATTTTGATATGTATGGCTTTCTTACCCATAAGCAGGTTGTGTTGGCTTTAATGGATGTCTTTCCTACCTATTGACAACTTTTTTAACTTTCTCTGTTCTACTGTCCTGCTGAGTTACTCACATTATATTAGAAAATCACTCGTATAGCTGTTTAAACCTTCCCTTAACTACACTGTCATTGATTATTTTCCTTGAGCTGCTACCTATAGTTGCGATGTTTCCAACGCAGTCGGTTCAACTTTGCTATGTATAAGCTCACTACATTCTCCTACTCTGCCCCCCAATTGCCATCTTCTCCCTTCTTATCTAAATGTATGCTGCAAATATCCCCCTTCCTCATTCCTATCCCTTCCTCTTTGTACTATCCCCTGTAATCACTACTTCTATCTCATTATCAAATACCACTCACTCAAACCCTTTGCAATCTTATGTCACCTTACATCCGCATGTATTCTCCTCTACCACTCTTCCTTTAATTTACTCTTCTCTGTTGTTCTAATATTACAATCTATACTTTTTCTTCTCCTTTTCCTTCTTGTATAATATTCACTTATTCATCCTTAACAAGTCCTTCTTCAGTCTTACCTTTTCTTTCATAACAGTGACATAAAACAATATGCTCTCAAACCTTTATTTACACACATCACCCACTTAACTAGTCTCTTCCTAATACTGCCTCTAATTCACAGTTTCACCCTACTACACCATGGAATATCCTCCATTCCATGTGGATGGTGCAGTGGTGCAGTGGTAGCATTGTTGCCTCACAGCAAGAGGTTCTCCAGTTCAATTCTCAGCTGGCGTGTCTCCTGTGTGGAGTATGCATGTCCTCCCTGTGTTCCTGTGGGTTTCCTCCGGGTGCTCTGTTTTCCTCCCACATTACAAAGACATGCATCTGTAGCATTTCTCCCTGGGTCTCTGCTGAAAATTGGCTTTGTTCCAAGTCGGACTTTCCCAGTAAACAAATGTTAAATAAATAAACATTCCTCTAACTGACTAGTCTGTATTATAATTTTACATTTCTCCATCCACATAAAGGATCACCTTACCTAGAATCTCCAGCAAACAAACTCCACTGTCATCTTTTCCCCTTTACCCTCCTCCCTTCTCCTTTTCATTCAACTACAATCTCCCCTTAACTACTCCATCATGTTCTTTATCTGCCGTGTTATCCTTGTGCATCTTCATATCTCTACTATTCATTTTCTGTCAGTGTGCTGCCTGCCCTGGCACTTTGCTCACACACTACCAGCCACTCAACCTATACTGAGGCTAAACCCTCCATCATACCTACTTCCACAAATTTATTTAATGTCCAACTTATTCACCTCTTCAAGTGCAAAACTTCTAACCTTTCAGTTCACCTGGAATAAATGTATATACCTTATAAAAAACATAACTAATCCCAATCCACTCTTCTCTGAAATCACTCTTTGTGGTGACATTTATCCAAACTCTGGCCCATCAGCCTCATCAATTCCATTCTTCTCTACCCCTAATTCATCTGAATCCACAAAACTTCTTTTTACCTCCATTAATATTCATAGTATTCTAAACAAAGTTAGATTTTTAAGCATGGTTTCTTCAATACTCACCAGATATTACTGTCATTAATGATACATGGCTAAAACCCCATATAAAAGATTCTGAAATTCTATATCCTGGCAACAATATAATTCGATGTGACAGACTAAACAAAAAAGGTGAGATATACTGCAATTCTATATAACTGTCTAACTTTCTCACTACTCAAAACTGACGTACCAACCTTCCAAAATGCAGAACGTTTTATCTCTCTTCTCAATGTTAATAAATATAAGAAGTTAAGTATAGTTGCCCTATACATACCACCTGGTAATAAAAAGCTTATTAGAAGAAATTATTTGCTGGATAACTATAAATATTACTAAGGAAACCATTATCTTAGGAGATGTTAACACTGACTGGTTATCTGTGACATCTAACACCCCAACTACTAGTCTTAAGTTGTATGGGTTCAAATGGCTAATGTCTTTTCCTACTTGACTGAACAAATCAAATCATAAAAATTCTATCCTCATCAGGTACTTTCTAATTCCCTTTATTATCATAAATGTATATTTGCCAATAGGGAAATCACCCCCAAGTTAAAACAAATCAATACAGAACAACACAAAATCTTTCTGTCATCCCACTGCACTCAATAATTCACTAAAATTCTTTTAACTGGTCTCTATCCAAAGCTCTACCCCTAGACAAAGCCTTCAACAAATTCAAAAATATATTCATGACTACTTTAAATACTCTTGCTTCTACCATTAATAAAAGAGTGAACACTACCCACAACCCCTGTATGAGTTATTCAACTATAATTCTCATTCAAAAATGTGACAAAGCATGCATGCAAACAATGGCATAAAGATAAAACCCCTAAAACCTTATATCTTTTACTGGAAAAGCTTACTCAGACTCTGCCACAGATTGCTTGGAGGGAAAAGTTAGTTTGTTTTTGCTTGTGTGTATTTTGTGTTTCTTCGTTGTCTTCTTCTGTTTTGTATAGTGGTGTTTATTTTCTTTGCACTTATGTTTTACTTGCATTCTGCATTTACTTGCATATTTAAACTAGGAAAGAGACCACAACTGTGCCTCTTGTGGGTCACACATAAATTAGAACAGGTTAATTAAGGTTAATTACCTGTGAAATGAGGGTGGAGCTAAGAACTAAACCTTCTATTTAAGGGGTAAAATAAATAATTTCAAGGCTTTACTGGGAAAGCTGACTCAACTTCTGCCAAAGATTGCTGTGAAGGAAAGGTTAATTTGTTTTTGCTTTATTGTATTTTGTATTGCTTCATTGCCTTCTTTGTTTTGTAAATTGTATCAAAACAGTGTGAAGCTGTTGTGAGACTAGCATTAGTAGTAGACTGGCAGTAGCCTTTCAGTGATATCCCCTCTTTTCGTCATTCTTGACAAAGCAAATTCTTTCTTTTCAGTAAGTACAGCTTGAGTTCCTGCTGTCTAACCTAACTTCAAAATATCTCCATAAATGCATCCATAAACCATCAGGGTCTACTTATTACATTCCCCTCAAGTGTTTAGCAGTGCCCTGTATAGAAACAGATACCTTGAGTGACATTTTACCTGTAAAAGCACCACTGGAATTTCACCAATACTTAGTTTCTCACAGGGCAACTAGTTTCCACTGACAAGCACTTCCCCAGAGTTGCATACCAGATACTCCCAACATTACTTTATATTCTCATTGCAACCATCTAACCAATAAAAAAGTTCTGTTTCCATGGATATGATCTTTTCCACTATCTGCATTACCAACTTTGTGGATATGTGCATCCTGAGACAATGTAGAAATTGCCTCATGTTTACTGACAACCAGTTAATTCTCAAACAAACTGATATGGTATGTGAGAGATGTATTTATACAATGTCAGTGAAGGCAAAGCTCTCATATAAAAGCACTCTTTATGTCAATCAGGCTGTCAGTAGTACACACACTGAACTGATCACACACAATTCAAAGCAGACACATAGACCGACATATGCTAAGGCATCTAAATGTAACTTTCCTAAACCCCAAAAACGTCCTAGATGAAGTACACATAACAAATAACTTCAGCAGCCCTGAATGCACTCTTTCAAAACAACACCCATATCATCACATGCAGCCATATTTCATGGAGCTTCGACTTCTAAGCCCATAATCTCAAAATGCACGCACTCGAGGCCCTTCTCAGTATGGAGAACATCGATGTCTGTGCTGTGACAGAAACCTGGTTCAAGGCTCCTGAGAGCACCCCAGCGCTGTCAGGTTTTACCTCATATCATGCGTTCCGGCCCCAAAATCCGGACAATACCAAGAAAGGAGGGGGGGTATCCATATTCATCAAGGACACCCACACCTCAAGACTGGTGGCAACGCACGATGCATCGGAGACCATTCAGGTGCAATTAACCATAGGCAAGACTGCTCTGCAAATTGTAGCATGTTACAGGCCACCCTCACAAACTCAGGAACCTCACATGGCCTTCCTGAAAACACTAGAGGGGATAAATGTATCACCAAACACCATCATACTAGGTGACTTCAATTACCCTAATATAGACTGGGAACACTACTCAAGCCCAAACACCCTAGCCCAAAAGTTCCTGGAATTCATAAACTCAAATGCCATGGAACAACTAGTCACCATCCCCACAAGAGGAGATAACATACTTGATCTCATCATCACGAACATGGGAGCACAATGGTCAACACCAAGTACACCCTCACTGGTGAGATCAGATCACAAACTAATCTCGCTGAAGGTCCTCATCCCACCCCACCTGAAATAAAAAGACCACAGTAAAGAACTTCTCAAAGCCGACTTCACACTTCTAAAGACTAGTGTGGTCTCCTTTAAGGCCCCGAGCTGGCGGAAAACAGTACTCAAGCTGCTGAATCACTTACAAATGCCTTCTACCAGCACCTGCAGGACTGCATGGATAAGGCAATCCCAAGCAAAACAAAGACTCTTTGTACCAAAGGCAAGCGTCCAGTCTGGTGGACCCCAGCCATAAACAAACTCTACAACAAAAGGAGGAAGCTACTACAAGATAGAGCAAAATCCTTAAAAGGTAAGACACCCTTGATCATTATAAGTAAAAAACTAAGAGCCCTCATAAAATCATCCAAAGCAAATTTCGAGAGAAAAATAGCTAAAGACTCAAAAGCCAATCATAAGGCCTTCTTTAGCTATGTTAGAAACCTGGGAGGAAACTCCCAGATATGCTCAGAAATAGTTCAAAATGATGTGAAGATTACTGATCCTACAGACATTGCCAACATACTGGCTGACAGGTTCAGTGCAAACTTCTCCCCTCCCCAAAGGAGAGATATCTATACCAAACGATTGCAGCCCCCAAACATCTCCAGCGCCCAAGTTAGAAATGGTCTTTCCAAAGGAAAAAACAGAGCATCAATGGGACCTGATTGTTTCCCCGGCTGTGTGCTCGACGAACTCAATGACGAATTAAACCCACAGCTAGGACAGCTGTTTAATCAAAGTCTTACCTCTGGATACGCACTCCAGGAGTGGCGCACTGCAACTGTGGTCCCACTTCACAAAGGCGGTGCCTCCACCGACCCTGGAAATTACCGCCCATTAGCTTGACAAGCCTTATCTGCAAAGCCATGGAGAGGATCATAATGGACCTCATAAATAAAGACATTGGGAATTTGCAGACTTTGGATCCAACCCAGTTTGGCTTTGTCAAAGGAAGATCATGCCTTTTAAACTTGGTTGACTTCTTCGGAACAGTCACCAAAGCCATTGATGAGGGAAAGGCAGTCCATACAGCCTACCTCGATCTGGCTAAGGCCTTCGATACAATACCCCACTCGGGTATCATTGAAAAACTCATCAGCTTAAATGTTAACCCATACATCACAAGATGGGTTGCAAACTGGCTGAGTGACAGAACCCACAGAGTCAGAGTTGCTGGCGCCATGTCAGACTCAAAGCCTGTCACAAGTGGTGTCCCACAGGGCTCAGTCCTGGGCCCACTCTTGTTTGGCATCTACTTTTCCAAGTACAAGCAAACACAGAAGGGTTATGGCTGACAAAGTTTGCAGATGACTGCAAACTGGGCCATAGTAGAAAACACATCTGACACAGATATCCTTCAGAAGGGTCTCACAGAAACAGATAACTGGTGCCAGAGCCACGGCCTAAAGTTAAATGCCAAAAATGCATAGTCATACCCTTCGGGAAAACAAGGTTACCTAGCTACCAAATAGGTGGCAATCCACTGAGCACAGAAGAAGTTATCAGGGACCTGGGGACCCAGGTTGATAGTAGTCTGTCATTCGACACCCATGTAGCTAAAGTAGTTAGGAAGACCTTCTACATTGCCCACCTTATCATGAAGGGATTCTCATCTAGATCAAGGGAGGTCATAGTCTCCCTTTACTCATCACTCATCAGACCAATGATTGAGTACAATGCCCCATTGAATGTATCTGACCCGACACTTGCAGCAGCTGGAGAGGCCACAAAAGTTCCTCACCAAAAGGATAAAGGGTCTCAAAAATCTGTCCTATGCTGCCCGACTGAAAGAACTCCAGCTCTATTCAGTCGCCACCGCTTGCTCAGAGGTGACCTTTGCCTAACATACAAGGCCATGTCAAACCCAGATTTGATGAATATGCTTCACCTCAAAAATCTAGATCCATCAGAGCCACAAGGGGAGACTTAAACCTCGACACGGCTATTAATAGGATGTGCTGGAGGGATAGATTCATCACCCAAAGACTCCCTATGCTGTGGAACAAAATCCCGGTACATGTGAGGCAGAGCACCTCGCTGGCCTTGTTCAAGAGAAATCTTGACCAATGGATGGGAGATCGCAGATATACCCCAGGGGTTACCTCAGTGTCACTGCTCGACAGAGGCACAGCAAAATAACGGGTATAGTTCCCCATACTTAAGGGGTGGCGTAAGCCACAAAACGATGGGCTAGGCTTGCAAATGCCCTCGGGCAGATAGCCTAGTATGAACCTATGAACCTATAAGCCAAGCCACCACGCAAACCAGCATTCTGACCATTGGAGACTCCATTGTGAGACATGCTGATGTCCCACTCACCAGGCTGAGTAAGAAGAAAGTCACGGTCAGTTGCTTATCAGGGCCAGGATCTGCCGCATTATACATGCACTCAGACCATTGGACTACAAGTACCAGTATGAATGAGGCATAGTCCATGACCAGAGATGTACCTCCCTAAACTATATGAAGAGAGACATCATGGAGCTCTAGGAATCTGTGCCCAGGTTGGTATGAGCCTAACACTGAGCACCATTTTACCTTCTCTAAGGATGATGCCAGAATTTGAACAAAAGATGACTGACTTTAATAATTTGGCTTACTTTCTTATGCCATTCTAAGGGCATGCAATATTTGTCAGCTTGAAAGGAGATGGTCAACAGACCATGCTGCTTTGCCAGGAATGGTCTGTACATCTCCCCTCTAGACTTTTGAATATTAGCTAAAATGTTGTCCTTCCCCATAATGCCATTTTTAGGCAATGCCAAACTAAAAATACTTTCTACATAGCAAATCAAAACCAAGAAACTTTAAAGGTGCTCAGTGCTAGGAGTCTAAACAAAACCTCCACTCCCTACAAGCTCTCCTCACCCTAGAGAATACTGACACCTGTGTGGTCACTTACACAGGGTTTAAAACCATGGAGAGCCACCAGCAGTGAAAGGATATAATGCCTTCAACACATTTAGAGCAGCTACTACACAGACAGGGACCAAAGGAGGAGGTGTCTCAATTTCCATGAAAAATAAATATACCTCAAGGCTGGTCAAACAAGACAATGAACTTGAGCTTCTCCACATTCAAATTACCATAGGCAAAATCCTATACCACTTCCTTGCAAGGTACAGGTCCCCACCTATGACCCAGGAAACCCATAACATGTATTTAAACATATTGGAAACACTCGTTAAACAATCCAATACCATATTCATGGGTGACTTTAATTACCTCACTATTAACTGGGAATCATATGTGACACCAAACATACAGGCACACAAATGCCTGGATTTTGTAAACATAATCTCTGGATCTGGTCCTCTTTAATATAGGAGAGCGCTGCACACCCCCTAATATAATGTCTTGTCTGGTAAGGTTACACCACAAAATGGTCTCCTTTAAAATAAAAATAAATGCTGGAATCACAGCTAACCCTAAAATATTCAGGAAATACTCTAAGGCTAATTTCCTACTATTAAGTTATAAACTGGCAAAATTTCAAGCCTCCATAAACCCTGGAATCATAACTTCAATAGGCTGTGTAATACAAAGAAGAAACTTATGTCAAAAATAAAGAGGTGTAGCACTCAGCAGTATAAAAGTACTCTTGTCAATCTAAGCAAACAACTCAGTGGCCAAATAAAGTCTACCAAAGCCAAATTTTAGATTAATTTGGCATCACAGGTCAAGGGCAACCAGCAGGCATTATTTAGCTATGTCTGCAACCTCAAAGGCAATACATAATTGTGTGCAGAGCTCATTGTTAATGGAGCCATGCATACTGACCCAGAAGATATAGCAAACCTACTGGCCAACAAATTCAGATCCAAATTTACCACTCTCTCCCCCTTAACCTTCTCTCAGGAAATACTACCAAACATAACTGCCCTTACTATCACCAGAGAATAGGTCCACTCCTTTTTGTCATTTACTTCTGTGAAGTCAAGGCTAATATCAATGGCCTCTGGCTAACAAAATTTGCAGATGATTGCAAATTAGCACCGATCATAGAATCCCCCACTGACACAAATGTCCTCCAGGAAGGGCTGGCACAGACAAATAACTGGTGTCAGAGCCATGTCTTCTTCTTTCGGCTGTTCCCATTAGGGGTCACCACAGCGGATCATCTGTTTCCATTTCTTCCTGTCCTCTGCATCTTGCTCTGTCACACCAACCACCTGCATGTCCTCTCTCAGCACATCCATAAACCTTATCTTAGGCCTTTCTCTTTTCCTCTTACCTGGCAGCTCCATCCTTAGCATCCTTTTCCCAATATACCCAGCATCCCTCCTCAGCACATGTCCAAACCAATGCAATCTCACCTCTCTTGCTTTGTCTCCAAACTGTCCAACCTGAGCTGACCCTCTAATATACTGATTCCTAATCCTGTCCATCCTAGTCACACCCAGTGCAAATCTTAACATCTTTAACTCTGCCACATCCAGCTCTGACTCCTGCCTTTTTGTCAATGCCACCGTCTCCAACCGATATAACATAGCTGGCCTCACTATCCTCTTGTAGACCTTCCCTTTCACTCTTACTGGTACCCATCTGTCACAAATCACTCCTGACACTCTTCTCCACCCATTCCACCCTGCCTGTACTCTCTTCTTCACCTCTCTTCCACACTCACCATTACTCTGAACTGTTGATCCCAAGTACTTAAACTCATCCACCTTTACCAACTCTACTCCCTGCATCCTCACCATTCCTCTACCCTCCCTCTCATTTACACACATATATTCTGTTTTAGCCCTGCTGACCTTCATTCCTCTCCTCTCTAAAGCATATATCCACCTCTCCAGACTCTACTCAACCTGGCCCCTACTCTCACTACATATCCCAATGTCATCTGCAAACATCATAGTCCACGGGACGTCCTGTCTGATCTCATCTGTCAACCTGTCCATCACCACTGCAAATAAGAAAGGGCTCAGAGCTCATCCTTGATGTAATCCCACCTCCACCTTAAACATATCTGTCACTCCCACCGCAGTCCTCACCAATGTCACACTACCCTCGTACATATCCTGTACCACTCTTACATACTTCTCTGCCACTCCCGACTTCCTCATACAATACCACAACTCCTCTCTAGGCACCCTGTCATATGCTTTCTCGACGTCTACAAAGACACAATGCAAGTCCTTCTGACCTTCTCTGTATTTCTCCAACAACACTCTCAGAGCAAACATTGCATCTGTAGTGCTCTTTCCTGGCATGAAACCATACTGCTGATCAGTAATCATCACCTCCCTTCTTAACCTAGCTTCCACTACTCTTTTCCATAACTTCAGGCTGTGACTAATCAATTTTATCCCTCTGTAGTTACTGCAGCTCTGCACATCACCCTTATTCTTAAAGATAGGTACCAAAACACTTTTTCTCCACTCCTCAGGCATCCTCTGACTTTCCAAATTTTCATTAAACAATCTGGTTAAAAATTCCACTGCCATTTCTCCTAAGCACCTCCATACTTCCACTGGTATGTCATCTGGGCCAACAGCCTTTCCATTCTTCATCCTCTTCATAGCTGTCCTTACTTCCTCCTTGCTAATCTGTTTCACATCCTGATTCACTATCCCCACATCATCCAACCTTGTACTAAAACTAAATGCAAAGAAATGCATAATAGTATCTTTAGAGATGTTATCCATCCCTGATAACTATCATATTGACAACATACCCCTAAGAGTTGACCCAGTAGTCAGGGACTTGGGTACACACGTAGACAGCAATCCAGCCTTTGCCCATCACATGTCAACAGTACTGAGGAAATCATTTAACTTATAAACAAAGGCATGGCATCTAGGTCCAAGGAAGTCATTATTCCACTGTATTTGGCATTCATCAAACCTATCATTGAGTACAGTGCCACCTTTGGTATGTACCTCACAAGGTACATCAAACAACTGGAACATCCGCAGAGGTTCCTCACTAAAAGAATACAGGGTGTAAGAAATATGACTTGTGCAGACCGCCTCAAGGCTCTATTCCTGTAGTCTGTCTCCTACAGGCTGTTGAGGGGAAAGCTATGCTTGGCATACAAGGCATTCTCAGACCCCACCCTGATGGACCTCCTGCATATCCACAAAACTATCAGCACCAGAATTACCTGTTCTAAAGACTTAAACCTTCATGTGATATAAATAGGTCCCACTGGAGAAACAGGCAGGTATCGCAGAGACTATCGCTTCTCTGGCACAGGCTCCCCATCCATGTGAAACAGAGCTCCTTCCTAATCCAATTCAAGTGTAATTTGGACAATTGGATGGGGAAACAGAAATTTACCCCTGGTTTGGCACCTATACCTCTAATAGACACAGCCATCCTATAAATGTTTCATCTCCCTCAGGCCCTTGTTTATAATTGTTTCATCTTCCAAGTCAATGCTTACATTTATCAAGGTAGCATAACCTGTCCAAGCTTTGGAATGCAAGGCTAGACTTATAAAGGCCCTTGTGATCATTAGCCTAGTAAACACCTATGAACATATGAACCTATACAAAGAGTTGTGTAACTTCACTAAGAAGCAAATTCACCTAGATAAAAAAAATATTATACAAATCCACAAGATAATCACAAAAAAAAATCCAAAGAACTTCTGCATCTCAGTTAAGAAAATTCTTCATAGTGGTTCTCCTTCCTCACCAAACTCCTGTCTGAACTTGTCCACCTCAGAAATGGCTACCAGATTTAACACTTTCTCCATAGTTATGTTCTACAAATTTATCATGAATAATTATTTTTAAACTATGTAGTTAATGTATTTTATGTTTTTAAATTATCATATATTTGTAACTAGTAGGCTATATTTTTAGTCTTTCAGTGTGAGATTCTTTTAGTGAGAATACCACTTGAATGAAATTGAATGAATTAGCTACAGGTTGGATTAATCAGTTGTTTAATTGGTATACTATGGAAGTATAAAAGTAGAATTGTTCTTGTCTTCCAAGTTTTAATGGTCTGAGAAAGCCCAAAGGGGTGAAAGCGCTTACCAGTATACGAATAAACTGAGTTTTTATTCCAGTTTGGACTGTTCCTGTCTTTGATACTTGTGTGGAAGGAATTTATATGCTGTTGAGTATTTGCAGCCTTTGTTTGCTCCTTTACCATATTTATTTTACTTTAAAATGTTGCTTCTGGTTTTCTGGTAGGGAGCATTTACTCCCTGGTATAATCGTTTTGTGTTTGATTTAAAAATAAGAAGTCCCTGAAAAGGCAATTGTGTTACATGAAACATTCATTAGTTGAGGGACCTGATATAATAGTCACAGTAGGGATGCATAGTTGCTCTAGTTGTAATTTTTGTATCTATATAGATCCATTGGTGAGTTTTATTCACCCCATTACTATTAAAGACTATATGTTTAAAGTTAATGATAATTGTTGTAGTATGGATTTAATATATTTGGCTAAATGTAGAGCATGTCGTTTTTATATAGGTAAAATGAACAGGTCCCTCATGGGGAGGCTGAGGGAACACCTATATTGTATAAATAATTCTGATGTGCACAATGCTCTAGCTAAACATTATATGGACTAGGGGAAGGAACATGTTTTTGGTTTTAGGGTGGTAGAGATGATAATCCCCAATAAACGAGGGGGTGATTTTAGAAATTACACTGAAAGTCATGAATTATTCTGGATTATAACTTTGCAAGCTGATAGATATCCATGTATTAATGGGAAAACCTCTATTAAACCTGTTCTCAAGGCTAGAGGTCTCTTTAAGTGATTTTGAATGATTGTTAATATTTTGCTCTCATTGGTTTATTTTGAACTGTTAATTGGATTTGCAACACTATTTTAATTGATGATTTGTCTTGCTGTATATGGTCTGATGAAGCACACTGTATTGTGTGAAAGCTCTTACCAGTTTCATTAAACTCGTTTTCGTTTATGTATGTTGCCGTGTTTTGGTGCTATTTGTTTTTATTTTGCATATTTTTAAAAAGATCATTAAAGGCCATGGTCTAAGAACCTAGAGGCTTCATAATAGAGATAAAGATTTTTTAAGAAGCCTTGAGCAAACAGGTGTTGAATTTTTAGAACGAGGCTATAGCCACTTTGAAGTGGAGAAGATATCCCAGTAAGTTAAGGATGATAGAGGAAGCAAGGGGAAACTATTTTTTCTTCACCAACAGAGAGAAATAGGAGTAGAAATTATGAAAATAAAATTCCTTTATATATGACATATTGTGCTGATAGTTTAGGTGTTAAGAATATAATTAAAAACAACTGGCATATTCTTAAAACCGACCCCCAGTTAAATAAGATTTTAGATGACCATTCTAGATTTGTTTATAAAAATAAGAGCTCGCTGAAACAAAAACTTTGCTGTCCTGTTTACAATAGGCCTGATAAAATCACAAGAGATGATAACCTTAGCACTTTTCCGTGTGATAGATGTGCATACTGTAAATATATATACATTCATCAAATAGATTTATCCATCCTGAAAGTAAGAAGGAATATGTTTTTAAAATTAAAGCGACCTGTGAAAGTAAAAATTTAGTTTATTTAGCTTATTGTGTCATCTGTTCGTTTTCTATATATACATCTTTAAATTTCTAGTCTCTCACCAGGACACAAGTGCTTTCAGCAATTGCATTCTGCTAGCCGAGCACACTCAAGCAAATCTGCAGTCTGTGGCTACCACTCCATCTATACAGTAGCACACTCAAGCAAATCTGCAGTCTGCGGCTACCACTCCATCTATACAGTGTAAGAAGGAATCAGTATTGCAAACTAAACAAGGATATACATTTTGAGCCTCAAGAGCAGGAGCACACTCAAGCAAATCTGCAGTCTGCGGCTACCACTCCATCTATACAGTGCTACCACTCCATCTATACAGTGTAAGAAGGAATCAGTATTGCAAACTAAACAAGGATATACATTTTGAGCCTCAAGAGCAGGAGCACACTCAAGCAAATCTGCAGTCTGCGGCTACCACTCCATCTATACAGTGTAAGAAGGAATCAGTATTGCAAACTAAACAAGGATATACATTTTGAGCCTCAAGAGCAGGAGCACACTCAAGCAAATCTGCAGTCTGGCTACCACTCCATCTATACAGTGTAAGAAGGAATCAGTATTGCAAACTAAACAAGGATATACATTTTGAGCTTCAAGAGCAGGGTCAGTCCACCCAGGCATTCTACTTGTATGTTTTATGAGAGTGAAGCTATTACATTAGCAGTATTTCTTAGTAGTTCTCAGCTTGCTAATAAAACTGACTGTTGTAGCCTTGTGTCCCCGATAGTACAGTAATCCTAACTGTCCAATAGACAGTATAGATTTAATTCACATCCCTGTGACTAAATTAAATTAACCATCAAGAAGCCCTCTCAGTTCTTTCTGCCTTAGTTTGTATCACTTGGAGGATCACCTGCTTATTTGCATCTCTATCATTGCTAATGTATCTCCCTACTCTAATCTGTGCACAAACTGGTTACTAATCAGCAAGTCAATGTAAAGACACTCCCAACCTTAATAAACTTTGCTGTCTCTTCTCTCCTTCACTTTACAGGTAGTTTGAATTATTACTTACCCTCTCTGAGGCCTTCACTGATTTCCACTGATTGCCTCTCTGGTTTCTTTGCATTCCACCTGGTTTACACCCCTTGTGCTATCTCCCTCCCACAATACAAAGTCTATATTAGAATCCTGCTGAGCATGGAGCCATCTTTAAATTTCTAGTCTCTCACCAGGACACAAGTGCTTTCAGCAATTACATTCTGCTAGCCGGTAAGCCATTAGACCTCAGGAATTTGTTTTAAAAGTGTTCAGATTTGTAAAGTAATACTTACTTTTTCCTCTTGCCTTGGTTGGCTCTGGCTCTGCCCGCTCCGTTAAGCCCTCGCTAACGCTCGGGCTCACAACGCTGCCCTGCCCTGCCCCCTATTCCCTCCCACCCACACTACCTCTACATTTATAGTAATCATAGCCACACCCACAGCTCACCCTCAAATCACCTCCACCAATCACAGCTCCTCAAGTCATATCACATTAAACCACACCAATTTGCTCCACACAAAATACTCCCAATCACTCTCATTCCCACTAGGCATTTTTTGCATCACCCACATTACTTCCCCATCCACATATAGTGCAACCCTATAATTTCTATTCAGACCCCCCCTCACCTAGAAACAACATAAACTTTATAACTATGACTATCACACAACTAAATCTAGTCTGTCTTCTCATAATTCTTTACAACACCACAAGTTATCACTCTAGCAATATCCCTAAACTTAGTAGCACGACACTGCATTATGCACTCTCATACACAGACACCACACATTATAATAATATCTGCCCGCACTTATTCAAGAATTACATAACGGACCAATTCAGAACTAAGCACATATGCTCTCATTCCTACTCCAAAAAAACACAATACTTTCTCACACTCCTCACCAAACTCCAACATCTGTATAACCAGTTTAACTCCAGGCTCACCATAAGTGGGGATATCCACCCCAACCCAGGCCCAAATCCATCCTGTCCAACACAAACTGCTCAAACACAAATGTCAGAACATAACACCCCCACTTTCTTCATCCCCAGGCAAATCAACAACAGCAGCAAAACCAACCATCTTTTAATGCTAAATATTAATATTAGAAGTATCAAAAATAAAATACCTGAACTCCAGGCCACAATAGCACACTACTCCCCAGACATAGTTGCTTTAACAGAAACCTGGCTAAATAAAAACATAGCTAACTCAGAAGTTCTCCCTACCGGCTACAATATCATTAGACAAGACAGACCACTTCGTAAAGGGGGTGGAACTGCCTTACTCTACAAGTCCAACTTAACTCCTACCCCTCCCCCAATAATTGGGACATACTTATCTCACAACTTCAACTTCACCCTAAAAAGGTCATCACCATAATTGTGATCTATATTCCACCTGGTAATACACCTGCTAGCCTTGAAGACTTCTTATCCTGGTGTTCTTCCACATACTCACAAGAAACCCTTATTCTGGGGGACTTCAACCTAGATTGGTTCACCTGTATATCAGAACCACCAAGTAATCTAATAAATCTCCATGGCTACCAGCAGCTAGTCCAAATTCCAACTAGGTGTGATAAAAAATCTAAAAGGGAATCCATCCTTGACTGGGTCCTAACTAGCAACCCCACATTGTACCCTCACACAGGCAGTCTCCCAGACACCTTAAGTGACCACAACATAATATACTTTATAATGTAGTAGAACAAGCATATGCAAAACCACTAACTATATATCCACTAGAAACACAAAAATTCTCTCCTGAGGTCCTCAGCACTTTACTGTGTAACTGTGACTGGACCCCCTAAAACCCTCCCACTTGACCATGCTGTAGCATATTTCAACAAAACATTTCTACAACACCTAGACACTGTTGCTCCATTGTGCAAAATCAAGGTTAGAACCTCTACAAACCCATGGCTCAGTAAAGAAACCAAACAAATCCTCAAGTCCAGAGACACTGCCTGATGCTACTATCAAAAAAACAAAGAAACACAAAGCCTAACTAAGTACCAAAAACTGCGCAACCGTGCAAAAAAATGCATTAGGCTGGACAAAAAATCCTACTACACAACATTACAAACTAAATACCAACACAACCCCAAAAAATTTTGGCAAAATGTAAACCAGCTACTAAAATCCACCCAAAAGGCTACCCCCAAACCAACCACCCCTGACACTAAAGTTCCCATCGAAACACAATTCAACTCCCACTTTGTGAACTCAATTCTATCCTTAGTATCACAGGACAGTTCCTTCCTCACTATCCCACCCAACACAAATAACACTAATACAAGCTTTACCCTCAAAACAGTTTCCACCACTTCAATCAAAAGCATGCTCTCCAAACTAAAAACCTCATCAACAGCAGCTGACCTACTCCCCAGTTATGTCTTGAAACTCACAGCAGATGCTATTGCTATCCCAGTCTCCACTCTCATAAACAGATCAATTGTTGAAAACTATGTGCCCAGACTCTGGAAAATATCCTATGTTACACCCATACATAAAGGCAGGACCTCCACTGAACTTAATAACTACAGACCCATTGCTTTACTCTCCCCCCTGGCCAAATCCTAGAAAAATGCATCCATACCCAGATGCTAAACTATCTCCTAGACAGGAACATCCTGTCACCTACTCAGCATGGTTTCAGAGCTGCCCATAGTACCACTACAGCCCTCCTCTGCTTCACAGACACAGTAAACCGTCTCAAAAATGAAGGCCTGCAAGTGTCAACTCTTTTTTGGATATGTCCAAAGCATTTGACACAGTCTCGCACCAAATCCTGCTAAACAAACTAAACCAATATCATCTATCTAATTCCACTCTTACCTGGTTCCAAAGCTACTTAACTGACAGGTACCAAGCTGTGAAATGGGAAAATTCTCTCTCTCCTCAGCTGCCCATAACTATAGGAGTCCCACAGGGTTCTATCTTAGGACCACTACTATTCACAGTCTTCACAAATGACCTCCACACCTCCACACAGCATGCATCTATAATTCAGTATGCAGATGACACTACCTTAATCTGTGCTGCACAAAACATTCCCACCCTCCTGCAAACAACTCAACTAGCATTCTCTGACGTTGAAAACTACCTTACCAAAGCCCAACTTATCCTCAATCCAAAGAAAACTCAACTTATGATTATAACCAGTTCTAACAAAACACTAACAGTCAATTCACTATCTACTCCACAAATGCTACTCCAATTGCTTCAGTGGCACAGGCTAAGCTATTGGGAATAACCATAGACTCCCACCTAAAATTTGATAGTCATCTGAACTTAACTATTAAAAAGTACATGCCAAACTGGGGTCACTCTACCGTATCAAACCATTTCTTACCAACAACACAAGATCAGCCATTGCTCGCTCCCAACTTCTATCCACCCTACTCTATGCATCTCCCATTCTGACTAATCTCAACAAAACTGAACTAAGCAAAATGGAAGCTTGCTATAACAGAATTGCCCATTTTGCTGCAAATTGCTCATATAGAACTCATCACTGTACTGCTTTGAGACAGCTCCACTGGCTTGAACTGCCCAACCTCCTAACCTACAATCAGCTCTGCCTCTGTCATTCTATCTATTACCTCCCCAATTAGTGTCCTGCCCTCAAAAACCTAGTACAACATCACTCAGCCAAAAGGCCTCTTAGATCATCAAGCAAACTACTACTAGAAGTCACCAACAGTTACAATAGCTTTGGAGATGCACTATATAGTAGTTCAGTGGCTAAAAAATGGAACTCTGTCCCCACTAGCATTCAAAACACATCATCCAAAACCTTCTTTAAAGACCTCATCAGGCAACATCTCATGCAAAGTTGGCAGTGCCATGATTGCTCCCCAGGCTAGTGAAAGCGGATAACATATGCATACTAAATCTAGAGCAATTGATAATAGTTTTTCAATCTTACTCACAAACACTGGCTAATCTACAATGTATGTACTGTACCTGTGTACTATGTATGTATTCTACCTACATTCCAAAGTTCAGCTGTACACCACAAATCTATTACTTACCTTTATTTTTTAAAATTAATATCTTTTTTGATTGTTCTCTCCACTGTAACTGTCTGTGCCGCATACCACTGTAAAAACATGTCTCTTGTAATTTGTGTGTATACTGATTATGTCTAAATAACTAAATGTGTCTGTAATTTTTCTTTGTGGAGCTTTTCTCCCCGGGCCTCTGCTGAAAAAGGGCCTTTTCGGCTCAGTCAGACACCCCCGGTTAACAAATGTAAAATAAAATAAAAATATAGGAAAACCAACAAACGTTTAAAGGAGCATATTAGAGATCACTACTACTGTGTGCGCACGGGGCACAGTTATAGTGCTCTTGCTAAGCATATTTTTAAACAGGGAGATACACACTGTTTTAATTTCCTTGTAGTGGATGAGGTGCTTGAACATCTAAGGAGAGGTGATATTGTAAATAATACTGAAAATAAAGAAACCAGATGGAGTTTGGAATTATCAGCACATAAAGGTTTTGGTTTAAATGAATTTGTTCCACTAAAATCTGTTTTAAAAGGTAGAAAATTGAATAAGTAAGATGTATTAGCTTTTATTCCATGTTTGTATTTAATGAACACTTTTATTATTTTCTATATGTTTGCCTTGTGTTGTGGGCTTGTTTAGTGCCTTCTGCTTTTATTCTGTTGCCTTGGATTTTAATTGAATAATTGATTAAGCAGGTGCAATGTTTCATTCAGGGCTGATATATAAATGTGTGTTTAGAAGTCATTTCTATGGTCTGATGAAGCGATTTGGATATTTGCGAAAGCGCTCACCGTCTACAATAAAAATATTTTCTTAAGGACATTACTTGAAGCCTTTTCACTTGGAAGTGTTTTTCGTGCTGTGGTTTAATTTCTCTTAATCCCAAAAAACTAAACTACTACTACTATTTTTTTCCTCCAAGGTCCCGTGTCAATGGTAAAAGTAACTTCCACATTACCTCTCTAAACAATACAGCTATTAAAGAAGTTAAACCAGAGAAGTGATAAAGAACGAACACTGGACGCATGGAAATCAAATTAAAAATGTAGTTTAATGTTAATATGGTAAGCACTTTCATAATGAAAGAATTGCTTCATCAAACCATGGCAAAGTAAATATATCCACATTATATAAGACATTTTAACCAATCACAAAACATCAAACCAAACACACCCACCTAACACAATTAAGAAATTATAAAAACAAATCAGTCATACCTCAAAGCAGGACCAAATATTAATATATGCTTCATAATAAAAATATATAAGGTGTCTCATGAAAAATTACTTTTTTCAACCCCGAAATTTTAAGACGGGTTTCAAAGAAACATATTCATTAAGCCCAAAGCCCCTGTTAGACCTCATCCTCAAGATCCATTCTAACTCAGTTGTCTCATTTCTATTCCTTAGATCACCTAACCTAGGACTCATATAGACCCTGTCTATAACATAAAACCTAAAGTCATATAAGGGAACATATACATTGTATTAGGACTCAATTTATGTGTAATGCCCTTGCTAAGCATGTTCTTGAGAAAGGTATTTTTCATGAATTTAGGTTTTGTGTTTCTTTTTAACTCGTCTTAAAATCTCAGGGGTATGACAGATTTGTCCACTGTTCATTCTTTATCACTTTTTTGGTTTAATTGTTTTTAGCAGGCACTGGTTTACCTGAGTTTGGTAGTTTTTGTTGTTGTATTAAAGAAGTTACCCACACCAAATTGCTTGGAGTCACTATAGATGACCACTTAAAGTTTGATCTAAACATACAAAACTGTATAAAGGGGCGGCCGCGATGGTGCAGCAGTTAGCGCTGCCACCTCACAGCAAGAGGTTCTCCAGTTCGATCCTTGGCCTTCTGTGTGGAGTCTGCATGTCCTCCCTGTGGTCGTGTGGGCTTCCTCCAGGTGCTCTGGTTTCCTCTTACATCCCAAAGACATGCTGTAGGTGGACTGGATACTCTAAAATTGGCCCTAGGTGTGAATGCGTGTGTGTGCCTTCTGTGGAAGGTTGGGCGCCGGGCTGGCAACTTGACACTGTAAAACTCCACTGCCAATCATGAGCAGACAGGTGATCCACTGTGGTGACCCCTAACCGGGAAAAGCCAAAAGAAGAAGAAGATGATACAAAACTGTATAAAAAAAATCATCAAAAGCTAGGTCTGCTATCCAGAGCAAAATCGATCCATTAGTTCTTGTAAGAGAATCACCCTAGCTAATTATTCTTTGTCCCTCTCTTATTTATGACTCACATATTTAGACTAACATCCAGATCTCTCTTAAAGTACAACTGGAACAATGCTATAATAATGATAACCTGTCGCATAGAGCTCATTATTGCTCCGCATTATGTGCTCTCAACTGGTTAGGACTCACATATCAATTAGCCCATATACAACTTCTGCTAACCCATAAAATACTATGTAACCCCTCTACATATCTTTCTATCTCTTTGGTACTTCATCACTATCTGACAAATTGAGCTGAACTTGGAAAACTTGCACTTTTGTCCATTCTAAGCTCAAAAGCCACTGAGAATACATGTTTAGTTGTTTCTGCTTGGGTTCTCCTCTGAATACTCAATTCTTCTCCTACTTACAAATAAGAACAGCGATAGATTTGGTGTTTTAAACTTTCTGTCTATCTCCCCCTTTTATATATGTGTTTTACACACAGACGTGCACATGCGCATGTGCGCACACATGCACACACACACACACACACACACACACACATATATATATATATATATATATATATATATATAAATACATAATGTATATCAGCAGTTCAGAGTAATGGTGAGTGTGGAAGAGAGGTGAAGAAGAGAGTACAGGCAGGATGGAGTGGGTGGAGAAGAGTGTCAGGAGTGATTTGTGACAGACGAGTACCAGTAAGAGTGTAAGGGAAGGTCTACAAGAGGGCAGTGAGACTAGCTATGTTATATGGGTTGGAGATGGTGGCATTGACAAAAAGGCAGGATTCAGAGCTGGAGGTGGCAGAGTTAAAGATGTTAAGATTTGCACTGGGTGTGATGAGGATGGAGAGGATTAGGAATCAAGATATTGGGAAAAGGATGCTAAGGATGAAGCTGCCAGGTAAGAGGAAAAGAGGAAGGCCTAAGATAAGGTTTATAGATGTGGTGAGAGAGGACATGCAGGTGGATGGTGTGACAGAGCAAGATGCAGAGGGCAGGAAGAAATGGAAACAGATGATCCGCTGTGGTGACCCCTAATGGGAGCAACCCAAGGAAGAAGATATATATACACATAGGTCTACTAAAAAAAATCGAAAGACCCAAGCATTGACATTCAGATCTTCTAAAATCTAACAATGACACAGTATTGCACATGCACCAAGCAATAACCTCAGCACATGCAAAAAACATAAAATAAAATAAAAAAAGATTAAAAAAAAACATTGTTTTTTGCAGGGTTAAATCCCTGCATCCATAGAAATCCCTGCTATTTGTATATCCACAGACCCCCAGATAATTATATACACTAACTATGGTGAAAGGGCATATTCCCCCACCTCGAGAGCTGTGTGATCTCCACCTGCTGACCACTTGCTTAGTCAACAAAAGATAGTTTTGACTAAGGTCAGTGTTCCTGTGTGTTTGTGTTTGTGTGTG